>NC_069507.1:55084087-55236587 GCF_027579735.1 Bombina bombina | reverse complement strand
ATTTAGCACATTCCAGCCATAACAAGACCAGATAAAACATCATTATCCTCATTTACTGTTTTCAACCAAGGTGATACAAATACAGAAGTGACCCTTGTCCCCATCTGTTATTGCACCACTGCACATAACACACACACCATTCATATGGATGTCTTTTATCTGACTGGGTTGAAGTGCATTAGAGAATTTCCATTTGGATAGGCGTCTTTTTTCATTTTATCCGGATGTCTTTGCTCTATCGAGAGCCATGAGCACAGATCAATAACAGAAACTGTAGACATGGCAACGCAATACAGCATCCTATAGCTGCACTGCAACCTATGCAAATATTTCCTATAGGTTCAGGCACTAACCTGACAACATTAACCCTTTGTCTGCCAGGAGCAAACCAGTAGGGGAACCATTTTGAGTTACATTTAGTACCTTTTTTTTAAAACTAAAATAGTTTATAAGATAGATAGCATTGACTAGGTGTGTTGCACAGTTTGCTTAATTTGTTTTCAGTAGTTATTTTAATTGAGTTAAAAAAAATTGGCAGATCATTTTAGGCTTCACAAAAACAATATACAGTATGATGGATTCAGTTTCCATTTAACAATCACTTTAAAGTGTTTACAAATATAAATTTTACCCGCTGTAGCACATTAAATTGTTTACAAATAACTACTTCATCTTTATTTTTTCATTTGAAAAAGATACAAATAACTGTTGGAAACAGCTACCTATACTGAAAACATGAATACTGCAGTATTTTCTTTAGAAAAGCTATGCAAGCAAGAGCACATAAGAGATCAACCTCCTCAGTGTTTGGAATACAATTAACTATTAGCTACTTGCCTGGAAACAGAGAAGTACATTACATGCCTGCCAACTAGCCATTTATTAGGAGCAAACTCCTCTGTCCCTTTTAACTCCATAAATAGAAATATCACAACACTCATATTCAGCTAATTACAATGTTTAGTTGCATTAAAGTAAGTTTATATTTGTATAAAATAGAATTACTGTATGCCAAAAGATAACTGGTCTATCTATCTATCTATTTATCTATCTATACACACACACAAAGGGGCATATTTATCAAGCTACGTATGGAACTTGATGCCCCTCCATAACTTGTCCGCCTGCTCTGAGGCCGCGGACAGAAATCAACCCGATCGACTACGATCGGGTTGATTGACACCCCCTGCTAGCAGCGAATCTGCAGGGGGCGCCATTGCACCAGCAATTCACAAGAACTGCTGGTGCAATGATAAATGCCAACAGCGTTTGCTGTCGGCATTTTCGATGTGCAGCGGACATGATACGCTACTTTGTATCATGTCCGCTCACACATTGTTAAATATGCCCCATAGCCTGTTTGTGTATCTTTATTTCTTACATATTTTACTATAATATAATTGTGTACCCCTATTCATGTACCCAGTGCTATGCAATCTGGCAGTGCAATTCGTTGTTTTTTTTTAATCTATTTCAAAGCTATTCTATTGAATCTATTGAATCAGCGAAACTGACAAATTAATTCTGATTTCCCTACCTTTTGTGACAGTATAATCTATATTTTAATAAAGACACATAGTTGAATATTTTGAAAAGAGAAAAAAAATAGCTTATGACACACAGTTACTAAATCTTATAAATGTATATGTTACTAGTTCAAATCACATTAAAAAGGCAGTTTATTCTTAACAACATTATTCTTATGAACCAAGATCTGTCTTTTCTTCTTGCTCAGCTACAACAACAAGACTTTCTGATTTTTTTATTTATTTCTGATGTTGAAAAAATGGGCCTTTTTTTAACAAAGTGATCACAATTTTTCTGAGTCAAACACAGCAAGGATTGCTAAGACACAATCAGAACTGCCGATGCCGATCACTGAAAACGCAAATTGGTTAATAGGTTAATAGAGTCTGTGTTTCGTAATTGGATACATTGGTCTTTATGATGTGTTAAAAATATGAATGACATTTGTATATGGGCAAACTGAATGTGTTTGATCAATTATGTTTTTTAAACTTTTTTTACATTTGTTAAGAAAACCTTGTTTTTTGTTTCAGTGAGGTTTTTATGTAAAACCAAGATGAATAGTGCAGGATATTAATTTCCATAAGAAGAAAATGGCCACAGCTTATTTCATCTTCTATAACAGGACTTTAACAGTTCTCACACTAAATTATGAAACCTCTAAGTGACAATGTTTCAAGATAGCTCAAAGATGCAGAATTCACTGTACAAACTGCAGTTTCTAATCCGCAATCACCTTGTATAGAACAGGATTTCTCTTTGGCGCATTTTGTAACTGTAAGAAGATTGTGGTTTTAAACAAACAAGACTGAATGACAAATACTTAAAGGGACACTAAACCCAATTTTTTTCTTTCATGATTCAGATAGAGCAGCAATTTTAAGCAATTTTCTAATTAATTCCTATTATCAAATTTTCTTCGTTCTCTTGCTATCTTTATTTGAAAATGCAGGAATGTAAGGTAAGGAGCCGTCCCATTTTTGGTTCAGCACCTGAATAGAGTTTGCTGATTGGTTTGCTACATTTAGCCACCAATCAGGAAGCGCTACCCAGGTGCTGAACCAAAATGGGCCGGCACTTAAGCTTTCATTCCTGCTTTTTCAAATAAAGATGGCAAGAGAAAAAAAGAAAATTGATAATAGGACTAAATTAGAAAGTTGCCTAAAATTCCATGCTCTATCTGAATCATGAAACAAAAAATGTGGGTTTAGTGTCCCTTTAACTATTGATCACGACAATGCGATAGCCAATAGAAACCCTGTAAACTGTACTTTACAATCTCTAAATTGTGAGTATGAAATAAAAACTAAGATATGAAGATCATGATTGTTAAACTCCAGTTCTTGATGTTGCGGTTGTGATTTCCATTTTCTTGCGTTTCCTGCAGATCTCGTTAGCTGTATGGGATATTAGGTATCTGTCTATTAAATACACATTCACATGTAAATATATGCCCGACCAACGTGTGAGGAAATATATAAAGTAGTGCTGAATAAAGGTTTTAAGCATCTAAACCATATATTGATATAACCGTACATCTAAAATAGCTTCTGTGTGTATTGCACAAGTTAATAGAATTATTTCAAAGTATCTTGAAGTATTGTCAAACATGTTTGGAAAGTCCAGTTTTGCACTTTATCATTATTATTATTATCATTATTATTATTATCATTATTATTATTATTATTATTATTATTATTATTATGTGTTGAATTCAATCTGTCCATTTTGTTCCTAAAAAAGTGAAAAACCCGTGATCGGGAGGATTTTGATAACCAAAGTCTTTGCTGTCCATGCATCATATGGGTTATTTTCTTGCTATTTGCTGAGAACCAACTTGAACTTTTGCCCATACACAAATGGTATTATCAATTGGATTGTGATCACTGAGAACTTAAAAAAAGACACGGATTGGGAGCTGAAAAAACGCATATTAACTGAATCGGAAAGATGTTTTTTGTGCAAAATATGAGTCTCTGGTCTTGTAATCAATTTTTAAAAAAAAAATGTAAATGATATAATAGATATGTGCATTCTGCAGTTTTGTTTACGGCCGAGTGAGGAAGAAAGAGACCCCTTGCGGCTTTTGTCTCTTTTCGGAGCTCAAATTATTTTTGTAAAAGTGAAACACGCTAAGATCTGGATTCAGTGTGTTGCACTATCACAAGAATAATTTTGGCTCTGAAATAAGCCGAAAGCGGTAAGGGGACGCTTTCTTACGCATTCAGCATTGGCGAATTCACAGATCTAATATATTATATATGTCATTCCAACAGGTTTTCAATATTTTATGTGTTTCCATGAAAAACAAACTAAAAACATTCAAAACAGGGATATTGTATTCTTTTCAAGTAGGTTCTCTCAAGGATTTTGAGAGATTTTCATGCAAATAAAATAAAAACAGCTAAGACAAAACTAAGATATGACAGATAATTAATTCAATACTCACAATGACCGTCAGTGTCTAAAATGTCTTAATACATATTTACACTTAATGATAGTAATTCAGAACATGTGCAATCAGTATTTTTATATTATTTTGATTAATTTTATAAGAAAAATGTTTAAACCGCAAAACACATATTTCAATCATAAATTCCTATGTAAATGATTGTATGAATAATAATAATAATAATAATAATAAGTAATCAAATAATATTTTAAACAATAGTATTAGATCCCAGCTACTTTCATGGTTTAGCTGGAGCAGCAATTTAAAACAACTTTCCAATTTACTTCTGTTATCACATTTTACTTTGTTTTCATGGTATCTTTTGTTAAAGAGTAAAACTAGGTAGGCTCATAAGCGCTCAGAAGTGTGCCTGTGTCTTTAAGTACTCTATGGCAGCAGTGTTTTGCAACATTATTTGTAGTTGTGTTACACAATGTTGCCATACTAAAAACACACGTGCACACTACTTCTGAGCGCTTATGAGCCTACCTAGTTTTACTCTTCAAAAAAAGATAGCAAGAGAATAAAGCAAATTTGATAACAGAAGTAAATTGGAAAGTTGTTTAAAATTACATGCTCCATCTGAATCATGAAAGTTTAAATTTGACGTTACTGTCGCTTTTAGCTGGGATTTAATACTATCGTTTAAAATATGATTTTAACTGCATTTGTAAACTTTTTTATTAAACAAAGCAATTATCTCATTTATTAAAATGTGAACCCAGCGTGTTCAAGAACTTTGTGGGGTTTTTTTATTTTTAAAACAAGTCCAAAGGATAGAATTTGAAGGGCGAGATTACAAATGCGGCGCAAGCTTCAGCATAACTGCTGAAACCTGTGTCGCCCGTAATTTCCCATCGCACATCGGGGGATCACATAATCTCCGCCGGCAGTTCATAAACTGCCGTAAATCGGATAAAATAGCGATGTCCAGAAATGTGAGTAAATTCACATTTCTGGAGTCGTCAGTGACTTACAGCAGTTTAGAAACTGCAGGCGCCTAAAAAATTAAAAAAAAAAAATTCAATATCCCATAAAAGTCTAACCCGCCACCCAAAAATAAACCAGACACGTCAAAACCCTTATATCCGCCATCACCCACATCGCAACTAATAATATAAGTATTAACCCCTAAACCGCCAACCCCCCACAACGCAATATGCCTAATAAAAGTATTAGCCCCTAAATCCGCCATCCCCAACATCACAAACTACCTAATAAATATATTAACCGCTAATCCGCCATTCACCCACATTTCAAATCTACCTAATAAATCTATTAACTCCTGATCCGCCATCCCCCCACAACGCATTAAACCTAATTACACTATTAACCCCTAAACCGCCAACCCCCCACATCGCATTAAACCTAATTAAGCTATTACCTCCTAAGCCGCCATCCCCCCACAATGCAAATAACTAATTTAGTTACTAAGCCCCCTAAACTAACACCCCCTAAATTAACCCCAATTACATTAAATACAAAAATACTAAGTTACAATTAAAATAAAAAACTAACATTACTTAAAAAAAATAACCTAAGATTAAATGAAATTAATCTTAAATTATAAAAAAACATAACATTACAGAAAAAAAATGAATGGCGGATTAGGGGTTAATAGATTTATCAGGTAGTTTGCGATGTGGGGGTTGGCGGATTAGGGATTAATAGGTAGATTGCGATGTGGGGGATGGGGAATTAGGGGCTAATAGGTTTATTAGCTATATTGCGATGTGGGGGTTGGCAGATTAGGGGTTAATATATTTTATTAGTTATTGCGGTGGGTGATGGCGGTTGACAGGTAGATAGATACTGCGCATGCGTTAGGTGTTTGTTAAAGGGACACTGAACCCAAATTTTTTATTTTGTGATTCAGATAGAGCATGCAATTTTAAGCAACTTTCTAATTTACTCCTATTATCATTTTTTCTTCGTTCTGTTGCTATCTTTATTTGAAAAAGAAGGCATCTAAGCTTTTTTTGGGTTGAGTACTCTGGACAGCACTTTTTTATTGGTGGATAAATTTATCCACCAATCAGCAAGGACAACCCAGGTTGTTCACCAAAAATGGGCTGGCATCTAAACTTACATTCTTGCATTTCAAATAAAGATACAAAGAGAATGAAGAAAATGTGATAATAGGAGTAAATTAGAAAGTTACCTAAAATTTCATGCTCTATCTGAATCACGAAAGAAAACTTTTGGGTTCAGTGTCCCTTTAAGACTTCCAGGGAGTGACGGTGCTCACATTTTTGCGTCTGCCTATGTGTGGTGAGGTGAAAATGGAGTAAAATGTCTCCATTTTCACCATGTAAGTCCTTGCGCTGAATATGTGATACCGACTTGCGACGTGGTTCTATGTTAGTTTATGGGAGTAAAATTAGCGGACAATGGGCGACGCTGCATATGTGATCGCGCCCGAAATGTTTGAAAATGTTTTGACAAACCACTAAAATTGTGATGGATTGAAATGGCGGTTACGTTGTCCCCATATAAAGTATTGGGCATTATTTACATTTATTTATTTATTTATTTATTTATTTATTTAAAAAATATTTTACCAGGAAGGATACATTGAGATTTCTCTCGTTTTCAAGTATGTCCTGGGATACACAAAATTCGTTAGAATAAGCATTTGATAAATTTGAGATCATGGAGATGACAAATTGATTGGAATGGATTAAAATGTAAAACTGAGGTGAACTATGTCATTTGTGTAGATTGGAATCCAGGCCAATATCATTTTTTTGCCAATTTATTTACCAGCACATTTCTCCAAGATAAAACTGAGTTTCCCCTTTCATTGTAGTCTGAATAACAGAGAGAGAGGTGAAGTCACTAAGCAATGGAGACCAGCAGCTGCATGGGACTGTGTGAATTTTGTTGCAGCTTTGAACTGTTGCTAATGCTATGACAATGACGTTGCATTTATCCTTTGAAATGTGAGATATACTATGTAATTTTATAATACAAGAATTGATATGTACCATGTGCTAGTCTCTTCTTTGCAATTTCACATAGAGTATAATATGAAACTAACCATCAGTGGGGAATATTTTCTGTTTAAAAACAGTTTTCTCAACTTTCTTGCTGTTTTTAACCCTTTCGTGCCCGGGTTATAAAGTCTACATCGGAACAACGTTCCGATGTAGACAAATTGAAATCACGCGATCGTGCAAACGGTCACAAGATTTAAATTATGGGATCGGGTCTGGGGGGCATCCCTATGACGCTAGGAACGCCCTCCAGACTGCAATCAAATCCTGCAAACGCAGTAGGCTTCAGGACAGCCGTTGGCTATGACGTTGTATTCCGTCATAATGGCTTTAAAGCCCAGCGCAATTGTGACGGAATACATAACGGCGGGAAAAGGTTAAAAAGAGCCTTCAAACTTTTACAATAATCTTGTGTTTGAATTTGTTAAGTTGCCCAACACAAGTCATTAACAGTGGAACATCTGGATGTTCTATGCTTGTATTGGTCAAACATGTCAATTTCTGTAAATATTATTTTGTAGATCAACATGGAACCAAAAATGTAGCAGTCAACAGAAAAGTAGAACATTATCCAGAATTGATAAAATTGTTGATATTGATTGACTTGGTTGCCAAACAGTTTAAAAGGACAGTGTACACTAGATTTTTCTTTGCATAAATGTTTTGTAGATGATCCATTCATATAACCCATCTGGGGGTGTTTTTGTAACAATGTATAGTTTTGCTTATTTTTAAATAACATTGTGCTGATTTTCAGACTCCTAACCAAGCCTCAAAGTTTTAGATGTATACTGATGTATACAGACTTCAGATTGCTTCTGTTTGTATAATGGGTCTTTTCATATGTAGGTGAGTGGGGAGGGGGTCTGCGCTAAGCCCCTTTCAGTGGGCGTTCCAGTCCAACCTCATTAACAGTGCTAAATTGGGAGCTTCTAAGTACATTTTTAAAAGGTTTTATACTGGATTTTTGGATCAGTATCTGTGCATATTCATCTTTATAGCAGTGTCTATTTCATGCATTTAAATGAAAATTGAAGTATACTGTCCCTTTAAATTCTCTGTGTGCTCTGTACATGTACTGACTGTATTTGATTAGTTTGGAAAGCTGAATACAGAAGCTGTGACCTGTTTGTATTTGATTACAGTAATATGCTTCCTCTTGACTCACAACTAATTTATGTTTGACAGTAATTTGTTTTTATCTCCAGAGACGCACTTCTGCAATAGGTGCACAGCTTGCCCCTTCTTTGCCAACCTATTTGTGGGTTGGTGGGAGCTTCTGGAATGTTTGTGGACATCATGAATGGTGGTACCCAACAATTTTTTTCCATGAGTCAGACAGAGAATACAATTTACTTCTGTTGTCAAATTTGTTTTGTTCCCATGGTTTTCTTTGTTGAAGAGATACCTAGGTAGGTGTCTGTAACACTACATGGCAGGAAATAGTGCTGCCATCTAGTGCTCTGGCTAATGTATAACATTCTTACAAAATTGGTGCCATATTGTGCTCTAGACACGTGCACGCTCCTGAGCTTATGTCACTGGTTTTAAAAATAAGATACCAAGAGAACAAAGAAAAATGTAAAATAGAAGTAAATTTGAAAGTTGTTTAAAATGGCCTGCTCTATCTGTATCATTTTACAGATTCTACTGCACATGCATATACATCTGTAATTATTATAGTCACCTGCTAGGGTGACTCAAAATTATTTGTTTCACTGTATTCATTAGAAATTAAAGAGAATCATACATAAGATTATTTATTTCTATAATTTCCTAAGTAACTTTATATTTTTATCACATAATTTTACTTCACTCACACTTTAGTGAATCTGGATAACTAAAAATATTTTTTTATTTTTTTTAGACATTCATTTTGTAGTGTCAGGTCTGTGACATTGTGTTGCTGTTTATTAAATTAAAGGGAAATTTTACTCAAAAATGTACTCCCCTTTAATTTGTTCCCAATGATCCATTTTCCCTGCTGGAGTGTATTAAATTGTTTACAAGTATTTCCTTTACCTTTATATTGGCATTTGAAATAGTTGATTTAGCCTGTGGTATCCCCACCCATGCTGAACATTTCTGGCCTTAGGTCCAAGCTATAGATAAGCTGTGTAAACACAGCCATCAGAAGAAAGTAAACTCCCAGTGAGGTATAGAAAAGATAAGGTAATTACACTGATCTCTCCAACTATTGGTCTTTGGTTTACAGATAGATATAGATAGATAAAGAAGCATGTATGTGTACACAATGTGATAAAGTAATGAGATCTGATTATACCTACAAGCTCAACCTATTTTTTTAGGTTGTGGCTTCAAAACACAAAACCAGCGATTTCATATAGACAAATAAAACATAAAAAGAAAATTCTCATACAGTTTATACTCTGCAGCTGCTAAAAAATGTAATTGGAAACACATTAAGGGAAAAACAATTTTACAGAATACTGTCCCTTTTACTTTAACCACTTGCCGCTATTAGGAGGTTCAATGCCGTCCTAAAAGCACTGGGCTTAAATGCCTATGGGACGGCATGGGATGTCCTAACTTTTGCGGCATACTACTCCATTATAAAACCAAGCGGCGGTTGCCCCGACTAGGGGGGCGTGCCTTGAAACACAGGCAGTTCCCCAGGAGTCAATCAGCACATCATGTGATCATGCGACAATCATGTGCATCATTTTCCTGTTTTTGTTTACAGTTGTAACTTGGATGGATCGGTCCGTCCTGAAGGGGATAAAGCAGTATCTTAGTCCCATACAAATACATGTTACTTTTTTTTATTTTATTTTTATTATTTGTTTTGATGTTGCTTTAGGCCTGTCCAGCAATAGCCAATCACGCCTTCCTGTTAGTTTTAAACATCTTCATCATACTTAAAGGGATGTTAAACCTTAAATAAGTTTTAGTTTCACAATGGCTGTGCTGAACGTAGCTATGTTAAAGGGACTTTAACCCCTTAACGACCAAGGACGTACGCCACACGTCCTCAAAAAAAATACACTTAATGACCGAGGACGTGTGGCGTACGTCCTTGGTCTGGAAAGCAGCTGGAAGCGATCCTGCTCGCTTCCAGCTGCTTTCCGGTTATTGCAGTGATGCCTCGATATCGAGGCATCCTGCAATAACCCCCCTTGGCCATCCGATGCAGAGAGAGCCACTCTGTGGCCCTCTCTGCACCGGACATCGGTGGCCGGTATCGTTGGTGGGTGGGAGCAAGTCTGGGAGGCGGGTGGGCGGCCATCGATGTGCCGAATGAAGTGGAGGGGGGCGGGATCGGGGGCAGGAAGGGACGGGAGCGCGCGCGTGCACGGGGGGCGGCGGGCGGGCGCGTGCACAGGGCGGGAGCGGGAGGGAACCGCTACACTGCAGAAAAATAAGTGTAAATAAAAGTAAAAAACCAAACTTTTTTAAAAAAAAAAAAATAATCTAAGGGATCTGGAAGGGGTGGGGGGTTGATCTGGGGGGGGGGGGAAGCTACACTACAGAAAAGGGAAATTAAATAAAAAACAACAACACTTTTTGTACTAAACTGGGTACTGGCAGACAGCTGCCAGTACCCAAGATGGCGCCCATTAAGGCAGAGGGGGAGGGTTAGAGATCTGTTTGGTGGGGGATCAGTGAGGTTGGGGGCTAAGGGGGGATCCTACACAGTAGCATATGTAAATATGCTAAGAAAAAAAACAAAAACAAAAAAATATAGCTTTTATTTTAGTACTGGCAGAGTTTCTGCCAGTACTTAAGATGGCGGGGACAATTGTGGGGTGGGGGAGGGAAGAGAGCTGTTTGGGAGGGATCAGGGGGTCTGATGTTTTAGGTGGGAGGCTGAGCTCTACACTAAAGCTAAAATTAACCCTGCAAGCTCCCTACAAGCTACATAATTAACCCCATCACTGCTAGCCATAATACACACGTGATGCGCAGCGGCATTTGGCGGCCTTCTAATTACCAAAAAGCAACGCCAAAGTCATATATGTCTGCTATTTCTGAACAAAGGGGATCCCAGAGAAGCATTTACAACCATTTGTGCCATAATTGCACAAGCTGTTTGTAAATGATTTCAGTGAAAAACCTAAAATTGTGAAAAATTTAACGTTTTTTTTCAATTTGATCGCATTTGGCGGTGAAATGGTGGGATGAAATATACCAAAACTGGCCTAGATCAATACTTGGGGTTGTGTACTACACTACTCTAAAGCTAAAATTACCTCTAAAAGCTCCCTACATGCTCCCTAATTAACCCCTTCACTACTGGGCATAATACACGTGTAATGCGCAGTGGCATTTAGCAGCCTTCTAATTGCTAAAAAGCAATGCCAAAGCCATATATGTCTGCTATTTCTGAACAAAGGGGATCCCAGAGAAGAATTTACAATCATTTAAGCCATAATTGCACAAGCTGTTTGTAAATAATTTCAGTGAGAAACCAAAAGTTTGTGAAAAAATTAGTGAAAAAGTGAACAATTTTTTGTATTTAATCGCGTTTGCCGGCGAAATGATGGCATGAAATATACCAAAATGGGTCTAGATCAATACTTTGGGATGTCTACTAAAAAAAAATATATACATGTCAATGGATATTCAGAGATTCCTGAAAGATATTAGTGTTCTAATGTAACTAGCGCTAATTTTGAAAAATAATGGTTTGGAAATAGCAAAGTGCTACTTGTATTTATGGCCCTATAACTTGCAAAAAAAGCAAAGAAGATGTAAACATTGGGTATTTCTAAACTCAGGACAAAATTTAGAAACTATTTAGCATGGGTATTTTTTGGTGGTTGTAGATGGGTAACAGATTTTGGGGGTCAAAGTTAGAAAAAGTGTGTTTTTTTTCCATTTTTTCCTCATATTTTATAATTTTTTTTATAGTAAATTATAAGATATGATGAAAATAATGGTATCTTTAGAAAGTCTATTTAATGGCGAGAAAAACGGTATATAATATATGTGGGTACAGTAAATTATTAAGAGAAAAATTACAGCTAAACACAAACACAGCAGAAATGTAAAAATAGCCTTGGTCCCAAACGGACAGAAAATGGAAAAGTGCTGTGGTCATTAAGGGGTTAAACCCTGTGAGATAGTTACTTTATCGTCTCATTTATAACTGTTACTAACTGGCCAGGTTACGAGACAAGAAGAGCAGGCTTTAAATCTAAGATAACTAAATTACAACATGGCAGCACCTACTACTTTATATACACATATTAACACATAGATATATATGTATATAAGCATATATATACAGTATATATTTATAGCGAACACACAGTCCCCATAGACCACAATGTAAAGGCACTTTTCAGTGCCGTTTTTTTTTTCTAACACCCCAAACCCACAACTTTTAACCCCTTAAAAAAATGCTAATATTTTTTATTTTCTAAAAAGGCACTACAAACCAGTTGACTGGTTACTCATCGTGCGCCCATAAACGGGCGCACTTGCCCGTTTACGGGCACACAATAAATTAGCGATCAACTTGTAATCTAGCCCAATATCTTATGCCATTTAAGCAATATTTACCTGTTGTAATACAGATTATACATATCATTTTTAATACTTTTGTATATATAGAACCATCAAAGAGATAATGCAGTACTGTAATCAGAAAGGTAACAGTTGTTTTAATTAAAGATAGATTAGCATTTGCATTTTAGATCACAAAAAAACAAACAAATCTAAGATGCAGGCAGAGAAGATTGTAACTCACTGGCAAGGAAAAAATATTATTTTTAATCATTTTATTTAAAAAAAATATTGAGTCTGGATTTTGGAATTCTGGATTTGGGGATTTGCACCTGTACAAATATTTTAATATGTTTAAATAGCTCTCTGTCATATACATGGTATGATATAGGGTTTGGGGCTTGTGTTTTGCTTTTTTTATGTCCCTATAAATGATCACTTCTGCCTTCTGAACTCATAGCTCATCTGTACAATGAAGTCGCCTTGTGTTTGACTTGTGACTCTATTGGCATTATGAAAGACAGCTGTTTAGTAAATATGGCCCATAACCTCATTCAAATCCTGTTATCATGAGCAGAGCATTGCTGGAAGCTGAGCACTAATTATCTGAAGCTCCACGTCTGCATAACACAGCAGGAATTAATAATCAAGTTAAGGATGGAAGCTGAACATGGTAAACAAAATGGCCAGAACTAAATAATTGGATAGTGTTTAAAGGGACAGTAAACATAAAGAAATATATTTCTTGAATACAAATGAGGGACAGTTAAAATGATGATGTACTGTACAATTTTCTCCCCTTTAAAGGACTATTTAATACAGTAGAATTGCATAATCAAGGGCATATTAAAAGGGCAATGCTATAGCACTTACTCTCAATTTTAAATGAGCAGTAGATTCATATACAAATACACTGTGAACTCTTGCACATGCTCACTAGGACATGGTGCCTCAGAAAGTGTGCATATAAAAAGACACAATTTGATTATGGAAGTAAATTGGAAAGTTACTTAAAAGTGCATGCACTATCTGAATTATGACAGTTATTTTTTTTACTTTAGTGTCCCTGTGTTCCCAATGATCCATTTTATGTGAGGGTGTTTACAAATAGCAACTTTATCTTGATTTTGTCATTTGAAATAGCTGTTTTTGCCTGTTGAAAGCACCACCCATACTAAATGTCAAACAGTACTACTGGCTATAGAAAAGCAAACGCCTAGATTTTTTTTTTTTCAGCGCTCCCTTAAGTCAACGCTGGTATTATGAGTTTTCTGAATGGCTGCGTTAGCCTCAGAAAAGTGAGCGTTGAGCCAAATTTAGCACCACTTCAACCCTCAATACCAGCGTTGCTTACGGTAGCGGTAAGGTGGAAAAACGTGCTTGTGCACGGTATCCCCATAGGATACAATGGGGCTGAGCTGGCTGAAAAAAAACCTAACACCTGCAAAAAAGCAGTGTTCAGCTCCTAACGCAGCCCCATTGTTTCCTATGGGGAAACACTTTCTAAGTCTACACCTAACACCCTAACATGAACCCCGAGTCTAAACACCCCTAATCTTACACTTATTAACCACTAATCTGCCGCCCCCGCTATCGCTGACACCTGCATTTTATTATTAACCCCTAATCTGCCGCTCCGGACACCGCCGCCACCTACATTATCCCTATGAACCCCTAATCTGCTGTCCCTAACATCGCCGACACCTACATTATATGTTTTAACCCCTAATCTGTCCCCTCCAACGTCGCTGCCACCTACCTACACTTATTAACCCCTAATCTGGTGACCGGACATCGCCGCCACTATAATAAATGTATTAACCCCTAAACCACCACACTCCCGCCTCGCAAACCCTATAATAAATTTTATTAACCCCTTTTCTGCCCTCCCTAACATCGCCGCCACCTACCTACAATTATTAACCCCTAATCTCAATATAATTTAAATAAAACAAACTAAAATTACTATCATTAAATAAATTAATCCTATTTACAACTAAATACTTACCTATAAAATAAACCCTAATATAGCTACAATATAACTAATAGTTACATTGTAGCTATTTTAGGATTTATTTTTATTTTACAGGCAACTTTGTATTTATTTTAACTAGGTACAATAGCTATTAAATAATTAATAACTATTTAATAGCTACCTAGTTAAAATAATTAAAAATTACCTGTAAAATAAATCCTAACCTAAGTTACAAATACACCTAACACCATCATTAAATAAATTAAATAAATTAATTACAATTATCTAAACTAAAATACAATTAAATAAACTAAACTATAGTACCAAAAACCCCCCACTAAATTACAGAAAATAAAAAAAAGAAGTTTAAACTAATTACACCTAATCTAAGCCCCTTGATAAAATAAAAAAGCCCCCCAAAATAATAAAATTCCCTACCCTATCCTAAATTACAAAGTAATCAGCTCTTTTACCAGCCCTTAAAAGGGCTTTTTGCGGGGCATTGCCCCAAAGTAATCAGCTCTTTTACCTGTAAATAAAAATACAATACCCCCCCCAACATTACAACCCACCACCCACATACCCCTACTCTAAAACCCACCCAAACTCCCTTAAAAAAACCTAACACTAACCCCCTGAAGATCTCCGTACCTTGAGTTGTCTTCATCCAGCCGAACCGAATTCTTCATCCAAGCGGGGCAGAAGAGGTCCTCCATCCAGTTGAAGTCTTCATCCAAGCGGGGCAGAAGAGGTCTTCCATCCGATTGAAGTCTTCATCCAAGCAGCATCTTCTATCTTCATCCAGCATCCTGAAGACCTCCAACGCGGAACATCCATCCTGGCCGAAGACTTCCCGACAAATGACGGTTCCTTTAAATGACGTCATCCAAGATGGCGTCCCTCGAATT
The DNA here is from genome assembly GCF_027579735.1 of Bombina bombina. Lineage (NCBI taxonomy): Eukaryota > Metazoa > Chordata > Amphibia > Anura > Bombinatoridae > Bombina > Bombina bombina. The sequence continues at coordinate 55,221,260 of NC_069507.1, read as the reverse complement.
CCAATTGGCTGATAGGATTCTATCAGCCAATCAGAATTAAGGTAGGAAAAATCTGATTGGCTGATTCAATCAGCCAATCAGATAAAGTTCAATCCGATTGGCTGATCCAATCAGCCAATCCGATTGACCTCGCATTCTATTGGCTGATCGGAACAGCTATTCAAATCAGCCAATAGAATTACAGTAGCTCTTATTCTATTGGCTATTCAAATCAGCCAATAGAATTAGAGTAGCTCTCATCCGATTGGCTGATTTGAATTTGAAGGCTCAAATCAGTCAATAGGAATTCAAGGGACGCCATTTTTAATCACATACCTTGAATTCCTATTCAGTGTGTGGCGGAGATCGTATGAAGAGGATCCTCCACGCTCCATGGCTCCGTGGTCTTCAGTTCCAGCGTCGCCGATCTTCAGTTCCAGCATCGCCGGTCTTCAGTTCCAGAGTGGACGGTCTTCAGCTCCGTGGTCATCGGTCTTCAACTCCTCTGCTCCGCGCTGGCTGGTTCCTGGAAGAAGAAGAGGTCGCCGCCATGATGAAGACTTCACCGCCTGGAACAGGACCTTCTCCGCCGGTCTTCAGGACAGCTAAGGAGCACTTGGGTGTTAGACTTAGGTTTTTTTAAGGGGGGATTGGGTGGGTTTTAGAGTAGGGGTGTGTGGGTGGTGGGTTGTAATGGGGGGTTGTTCTTTTTTTTACAGGTAAAAGAGCTGATTACTTTGGGGCAATGCCCCGCAAAAGGCCCTTTTAAGGGCTGGTAATAGAGCTGATTACTTATGTAATTTTGATTAGGGAAGGGAAATTTTATTATTTTGGGGGGCTTTTTTATTTTATTAGGGGGCTTAGATTAGGTGTAATTAGCTTAATATTCTTGTAATCTTTTTTTTATTTTTTGTAATTTAGTGTTTGTTTGTTTTTGTAATATAGTTTAGTGTATTTAATTGTATTTTAGGTGAGATAATTGTAGTTTATTTCATTCATTTATTGATAGTGTAGGTGTATTTGTAACTTAGGTTAGGATTTATTTTACAGCTAGTTTTGTAATTATTTTAACTAGGTAGCTATTAAATAGTTATTAACTATTTAATATCTATTGTACCTAGTTAAAATAAATACAAAGTTACCTGTAAAATAAATATAAACCCTAAAATAGCTACAATGTAATTATTAATTATATTGTAGCTATCTTAGGGTTTATTTTATAGGTAAGTATTTAGTTTTAAATAGGAATAATTTAGTTAATAATATTAATATTATTTAGATTTATTTAAATAATAATTAAGTTAGGGGGTGTTAGGGTTAGACTTAGGTTTAGGGGGAAATATAGTTAATATAGGTGGCGGCGGTGTAGGGGGCTCAGATTAGGGGTTAATAGAGTTAATATAGGTGGCGGCGGTGTAGGGGGATCAGATTAGGGTTAATAGAGTTAATATAGGTGGCGGCAATGTAGGGGGATCAGATTAGAGGTTAATATATTTAAAATAGGTGGCGGCGGGGTAGGGGGCTCAGATTAGGGGTTAATATAGTTATTATAGGTGGCGGCGGTGTAGGGGGCTCAGATTAGGGGTTAATAAATTTAATATAGGTGGCGGCGGGGTAGGGGGCTCAGATTAGGGGTTAATATAGTTATAGGTGGCGGCGGTGTAGGGGGCTCAGATTAGGGGTTAATAAATTTAATATAGGTGGCGGCGGGGTAGGAGGCTCAGATTAGGGGTTAATATAGTTATTATAGGTGGCGGCGGTGTAATGGGGTCAGATTAGGGTTAGACTTAGGTTTAGGGGGTAATATAGTTAATATAGGTGGCAGCGGTGTAGGGGGCTCAGATTAGGGGTTAATAAATGTAATATAGGTGGCGGCGGGGTAGGGGGCTCAGATTAGGGGTTAATATAGTTATAGGTGGCGGCGGTGTAGGGGGCTCAGATTAGGGGTTAATAAATTTAATATAGGTGGCGGCGGGGTAGGGGGCTCAGATTAGGGGTTAATATAGTTATTATAGGTGGCGACGGTGTAAGGGGCTCAGATTAGGGCGTAATACATATAATATAGGTGGCTGCGGGGTCCGGGAGCGGCGGTTTAGGGGTTAAACACTTTATTAGGGATTGCGGTGGGGGATTGCGGTTGACAGGTAGATAGACTATGACTAGGTGTTAGGTTTTATTTTGCAGGCAGTTTAGGGAGTTACAGGGCTCCAATACTCAGCATAAGGCTTACTACGCCTGCATTTTGTGGCGAGGTGAAAATGGAGTAAGATTTCTCCATTTTCACCACGTAAGTCCTTACACTGTATATTGGATACCAAACTGCGCGGGTTTGGTATATCACTCTATGGGCCAAAAAACTAAGGGTGAAATATACAAGCGTAACTTCTAGGTTACGCCGTATATGTGATACCAAACCCGCGCAATATTTGGCGTCGCCGGCTTCTGCGGCGACGCTGCATATCGGATCGGGATCTTGCTATTTAGCACTGCAGATCCAGTGAGCTTTAGATAATTGTTTTAAAAGTCTGATATTACAAATGTCTATGAGCTGACACAGAAACCAGAACTGATTTGAATAAGAAAACAAAATATAGAAATAAATAAAAGGTTTAAACTTTAGACAGTTTATAGTTGCTTTTAAAGAATATAGCTGCTGGAATATGGCACTATGACCTTGTACAGTGATGTGATGGACGGGATAAGCCAGTGTCCAGAGCCAATGACCTTTCAATACCAGGCCATGAAGAAATTTGCTCTCTCACTTTCTTTTTTTCCCACCCACTCACTCTATTTTTAATTCCTGCTCTAAGAATAGACCTTTTTAAACAGCACCTGTTTCTATGCATAATCTGCATGGAAAGTTGCGGTGGGCGGAGACTCATATCTTTTGTACTTTCATTGGCTGATAGCCAGACACCTGCCCTGTAGCTCCAGGCTTTTTAAGATGAACAGAGAAGTTTAACCCAATCAATGCTGGTTGTATCTTACAATAATACATTACCCTTTTGGAATATGCAAAAGAGTTTATTCAATCTTTGGAGCACATTAACAATATATGCTGTGCACTTTCTTTCACTAAAACATCACTTTATTCAGTTAGTCAATTAATTTAATGTCTACAGTGTTTTACTGCTTTAAATAATACATCCCTAATCTCCTATTATCAAGCATGTCCCCAAAATGTGAAATAGGCTTTCACACCACTACAATATGTTCTCAGAACTATAGGGATTATTTGGCAGGGTCTTAAAATGACAAGGAAGTTAAAATTTCATGATTCAGTACAATAAAAAAAATCATTCCAATTTACCTCTGTTATCAAATTGACCTCTTTCTTGGTATCATACTGAGGTAGGCTTAGGAGTGGTCACGTGTCTTCTTGAGCATTATATATATAACATTGATACAAACTTTGTTGCAAACACTGCTTCCATATAGGGCTTTAGTCACATGCACACTCCTACTTCAGTATGCTCCCATGTAATAAATTAATAATATAAAAATAATATAATAATAAATATGACTTTTACTGCTGCTAGTTATTCATTTATTTGAACTTGCCTCATTTAGCCTAATTTCATTTCTGTTTCTAAAACATAAAAATGTTGTGCACATTGCTTGAATGCTGAGTTATGAAATTGCTGTCTTTTTGTTTTCTTTCCTTGGGAGATAAATAAGGTGCTTTGTGTAAGATTGCTCATCTCTGTGTGAGAATCAAGCTCCCACGGTTAAGGTTAAAACCATCATTAGTCATAAGATCTGGATACAGACTGACTGAATCTTTCGCAAGTGCATCAGCAGAGTCAGACCAAAATATCCATACTCAGTAGGGAGGGGCTGATTCCACACTATAGAGCCAGGGAGTACAGATAGGGTCATAGGTCCAGAATGTCAAGACAGCCAGAATGATCATGGCAGGTTCATGTTCCAAAGACAAATAAAAGATGAGTTCAAAATCTGATAAGGTCACAAAAATAAACACATGTTCCTTGGCATCAAATCCAATTTCAGAGAAATCTGCTCTTGCAAAACATGTGAAGACTGAATTTTAGTTAGTGGAAAAGGCCAAACTATTAGTAAATATTCTTCATCCAGTATTTCCAAGCAGTAAACCTCTTAAAGGTATATGAAGACCATTTTTTATTTTTATTTTGCTGCATCTAAAAGTGAGTGACTTAAAAGGACATTCCACTCAAAATTGTATTGTTTCCAACCCCATAGGAGTAAAAAGGAGTCTTTTGTGTTCGTTGGACTGAGCTAGGGGACAGTCTTGGGGCATGACAGTTAAGGGTGATTTGGCAGTTCGGGTGTAGCTAGGTGCAACCATATATACTGGGGTGCTTTTGCATCTCCCATTTACCCCCCATAGAACTGTCACTGGTTAGTACCTATGAGCTCAGGATTTTGAGGCTGGGGGTGGAGTCAGGGTGGCCTATTTAGTAATCAGGGTTTAGTGTGGTAGAACCAAGCCAGGTTGGCATGGCTGAAATATATATCTAAGATTGTTTATAAGTCCAAGTCTGGTTTCCTCATCACTATTTAGGGACACTTTCCCCAGGGTCATAATAAACATATACAGTATATAGAAGGAAAAGCACTTAACCAGGAACAACCAATAGCTTAGTAGCTTGTTCTTAAGCAGGTTACAATCTGTGAGCAGCCTCTTTTAGCCCAATTGCCCTTTCAGAGGGGAGAACATTCCTGAACCATATACATTTGATCCTACCTAAAAAGGGTAGTTCAGCCCCAAAATACCAGGCAATTCTCCTCTGAACAAGGAAAATGGCGACTCTAGACAATCGTTTTAGCCTTCCGTGGGTCTCATCAGTGCAGGCATATCCCTCTAGGCACATTGGGCAGGGAATCCACATCTGGTTTTCCCCATAATCCTTAGACCCTTCAACATGTGATGTAATCACTTAAGACATGAAATTTACCATTTTATTTGTTGTTAATCCTGGTCATTTAGTTATTGGATTTCAAAATCATGAGATTAACCAGATAAATAACTATGTCATGTTCTTTTAGGAAGTAATGATTTCATGTTGGTGGGGTATTAACAGCAACAGCATTTTGTAATTGTGATCACTATAAAAACTTTATTAGAATATCAGCCAACATTCAGAAATGGTATCTTCCATAAACAAGTGCACAATTGTGATCAACCTCAAACTAATGTAAGCAATGCAAAAATTGTGAATGTTTAACAAACGAGAGTATGTTATCTTTACATATTAGAATGTCCCTTTAATTGGCAAGGGAAAAATGCACAATCCAAGCTTGAAGGGAAATCTCTAACATAAATAATTATCACAACAGAGGCACAGGACCAATAGTATGTTACTCTTCACTTTGTTGTATTCTGAGGCTTTTTAATGGAAATATTTCTTTTGAAAATGATGATGAGCTCTGACACATAAACAGGGTCATTTAGATCTATGGTTTGGTCCAGGTTTCTAAAGATATTGGTAGGTTCCAAAAACAATATGTAGGGTTATTCTCCAAGGTCACTGCAGAAGACGAAAGAAATGAAAACAGAACTAGTCAAGGTCACAATGGTAAGTAATAAAATAAATTATTCTCAGTAGCGCACAACCAGTATCAGAATATTACACTTCAGCAAGGCTATGGCTAAATGTTGAAAGATCAGCAAAAGGGCTTCTTAAAGGGACAGTAAAGTCATAATTAAATATTCATGATTTAGACAGAGCATACAATTGTAAACAACTTTCCAATTTACTTTTATTATATAATTAGCTTCCTTCTCTTGTTGTCCTTTGCTAAAAGGTTTATCTAGGTAAGTTTAGGAGCAGCAAACAACCTAGGTTATAGCTGCTGATTGGTGGCTGCATATATATATATATATCGACTGTCATTGGCTCACCCATGTGTTCAGTTAGAAATTAGTACTGCATTGCTGCTCCTTCAACAAATGATACCAAGAGTATCAAGCATATTTGATAATAGAAGCAAATTGGAAAGTTGTTTAAAAGTGTATGTTCTATCTAAATAATGAGAATTGTTTTGGGTTTCATGTCCTTTTAATATACAGTATTTGCAATATACAAAGAAATAAGTAAGCATTTCTAAGTCAGCCATGTTTGAACAAAATAGACCATACTTGATCAGCTATTTCCTAACCATATCAACGTAAAGCTCTTTTGCACACGTAGCCTGAATAGTAAAACATAAATTATTATGTTTGTGATTTTATATGCTGTATATACGCACACACACATCAGGCTCACCTTTTAGACACACAGAGAGGGGCACCAGTCATGGGCGTTGCATTGTCATCAGGGGTGAGGGTATGAGAGTTTGCACATACATATATATTTAAACATCTTGTAGTAGTAATATTAATTATTTGAAGGGAAGTAGGTTCAGGAGTAATTTGCAGTTCTACTTCACAGAAGAACAAGGCTGTCATACAAATTAATTAAGCTTATACTTTATAAGAAGGGTCAAAATGTATGTTTGTATATTCAAATATAGATTTATAAACATGCACACACACGTATGAATATATGCATGTATCCTGGAATCTTCAAGGGGTCACATATTAAAATATATATAAATTTACTCACACATATGCTGTATATATATATATATATATATATATATATATATATATATATATACAGAGTATATATTTATATATATATATTCACCAAGGAAAAGCGCTCTACCAAGAACAAACAATAGCTAGTTTTCTAATATATCATCATCACCAGGAAACAAACTCTTTTTCCCCAATTGTACTTTCACAGGAAGAATATCAATCTGATCCTGCCTTTACATGTAAGCTCAGCCCCAAAACACCAAGCAATCCTCCTCTAAAATAAGAACATAGCAACCCTAGAAGATTATTTCGCCCTTCTTCAGGACTCATCAAAGAGGTGCAGCCATACTCCTCTAGGCACATTGGGCAGGGAGTCCACGTCTGGTTTCCCCCATGCCAATTAAGAAGATCCCAATAGTCATATTATACATATTAAAGGGACACCGACCCCAAATTTTTTTCTTTCATGATTCAGATAGAGTATGTAATTTTAAGCAGCTTTCTAATTTACTCTTATTATTATTATTTTTTCTTTGTTCTCTTGCTATCTCTATTTGAAAAAGAAGGCATCTAAGCTAAGGAGCCAGACGATTTTTGGTTCAGAACCTAGACAGCACTTGTTTATTGGAGGGTGAATGTATCCACCAATCAGCAAGAACAACCCAGGTTGTTCACCAAAAATGGGCCGACATCTAAATTTACATTCTTGCTTTTCAAATAAAGATACCAAGAGAATGAAGAACCACGAAAGAAAAAATTTGGGTTCAGTGTCCCTTTAACAAGAAGTAGAAGCTCTCAACCCAGATTGAACAATAGCTCAATAGCTTGTTCTCCAGTAAATTGCCACCAGGGAACAATCTATATTGCCCAATTGTGCTTTCACAGAGGAGAACTTTCCTGACGTATATCAGTCTGATGCTGCCTATGCAGGGCAGCCCAGCCTTTAAATACCAGACAATTCTCCTCTGAACGAGGAACATGGCAACCCCAGAAGATCGCTTGGGCATTCTTTGGTTCTTTAAACTTCACCTCTGTGAAAGCACATTTGGGACAAAGGTACTATTCCCAGGTAGAAATTTGCTAGAGAACAAGCTATTGAGCTATTGTTCGTTCCTTGTTCAGCGCTACTTGTTGCTAACATGTGAAATATTACTCTTGGGGTCTCCCTAAGTGCCATGGGGGAAACCAGACATGGACTCCCTACCCAATGTGTTTAGAGGAATATATTTGCACGTCACTGGTAAGGCTCAACTGACTTGTATACATGGACTGACTTGTATACGTGGGATCAGACTGATATACATCAGCACAATTCTCCTCCATTAAAGCACATTTGAGCAGAAAGAGGCTGTTCCTGGGTAGCAGTTTGCCAGAGAACAAGCTGTTGTTTGTTACTGGTTGAGTGCTTCTACTTGTTTTTAATATATATATATATATATATATATATATATCTATATATAGGATACATAAAGGAAAAACGAGGACCCAGGAACTTGATGCCAAGTGGTTTTATTGAATACACAGGGTGAGTAGCACTATCACAGGTGTGCAAGGGGTGCTAGATCTGACGCGTTTCGCGCATGCTCACATGCGCTTCATCAGAGATCATATATATTTTTTTTTTTTCCCATGTATAGATTGATTTTTATACCTTTGCAACCTGATAATTTGTATATATAGAGAAAAAGCAAAAATAGTATACACACAGTATTTTTATGTGTGGGTATAAAAAGAGAAAAAGAGTGAGAGGTGTCTGTATGAAATAATCAGAATCATTTTGTTGTATTTAACCCCTTCATGCCAAAGCCAACTGACATCAGAACAAAATTCTGATGTAAACATTTGCATTAAAAATTAAATCACACGATTGGTGATGCAATCACATGATTTCAAGGGTGGGATTGGATCATGGGGGACTGCCTTTGATGCAAGGTACACCCCTCCAGTAGATTTGTTATCGCGTTCCATGCCGTCATAACGGTGTTAAAGCCCACCGCTATTAGCGGCATTAACGGGTTAATATACCAAACTTCAGTGAACGCACAAAAGGAAACAGTACTATAACACAGAAATTAAATAGTTAAAAAAATATAAAAGCCATATTTTGCAAAAGCGCAGAACCAGGAGGTAACGGTATTTAAAGGGAAATCCTCCTCTCCCATGGGGAATGCTGAATTGTTCCTCACTGTTATCCTTTTGTCAGCAGTTTTCAGATGTTTTCAGTATGTAATAGAGCAACGGGAGGTAGAACGCACAGAGAGTAGTACATTACCTCTTAACAAATTGCTCAGATTTTATTTTCCACAGCACGGAAACTTGCAAAACATTGCACTAGGCATTTGTTTCTAAACAATCTATTTCCTGAGATATAGAGCTCTTTATCTATTGTATACTAATATAATGAAAACACATAAAAAGGGATATAGAGCAAAAATTGAGTTTCCCATATTAAGATAGATTACAAGTGGAGCAGAACCAATAGGCTAGCGCAAGGTGCGTTATTCTTATCTCAACACTGCGCTAAGGATCTCGCATAAAGGGCCAGATTTAAGAAAGAAAGACGGACAGGGGTGGGCATCTTCACCCCTGTCTGCCCGAATTCACAGGTAGTGGGCAGCAATACGCTGCCTGCATTTACCATTTCACACAATGGCTAGCGTGCAATGCTGCCCCCTGGTCGTGCCAATCGTAGGCGAGCAAGGGCTGTCAATCTCCCAGGTCAGAAAAGTCCAGAGGGATTGATATATGCCACATAACAGGTGGCAAAGTGGTTTAAGAAGCAACGGTCTGGTGACTGCTGCTTCTTAACTCTCAGGTACAGTTTTGCTTATGCAAAACTGCAGCCAACGGCCCTCCGACCCCTTGATAAATGGGGCTCAATATGTTATTAAAAGTAAATGGCAAAAAATAGGTTTACGAGAGAATCTTAATACAGCTAAAATTTTAGCACACATTATAATTTAAATTGATAGCGCAGGGTGCGCTTTTATTGCTCTTACTGCAAGTAGTGAGTTAAATGCTGCACTCAAGTGCAACACAAAATAGCGCTGGAAAATTTAGTGCTTTTGGAGACCTGAATTAAAATGTTAATGTTTGAAAATACTTGTAAATAGAAAGAGGGTGGTGCTGGGCTGGCACTAGGACCTAGTACATAAGGAAAAAGGGCTGATAACCTGGTTCTACCCCTAACTAATAAACACTGTAATAAAATAAAAGAAGAAAAAAAGGATTGGGGTTATATTAGCACTCTTTCCTAATGAATAGTGATGTAAGTTAAAATATCTAACTTTAATGTTTATGTTTTAAAACAAGGAGGACGTGTCCTCTCAAATTATTAAATGTGAAACCAACCAAATGATGCTTAGAACAAAGTCATGCAATCACCCCCCTGTTTCCTGGCCAATATCAGGAATCGTCAGCTTCAGGTGCTAGGGGTGAGAGACATGAATAATTATTAAAAACAAAATTAGCACAAACGCGTTTCGTCCCTGTCCTGGCTTTTGTCAATGTGAAAATAAACAAGCCGAAGTCTGGGTGCTACCCCTTTAAATACTCTTACATTATAATCGGATTCCCCAATCACCTACTAGTATTTTACAACACTCACCACACGGCCAATCATTGCTGTTTGTATGTATAATGATGGGGCATGTAATAGTCATCCAGGTGCCTATTGGTTCTGATTGTAATCAACGCTGTATGTTCGGCACTATGAAAGTGTAACTACGAATGTCCTTTGAAAACTATCTAATATTATAGTTGTCACCGTCAAATCAGATGCAGTGATTCTTTAATGTGAGATTGTTCACTATATCAGTGATCAATAGGCATTCGGTAGTTGCCAGATGATGGGGGGGGGGTAGATTTACCTCACTCCCTATTGGTCATAACAATCATGAACATAATGTGTAAGGCGTGTCAATGTGAATACAGTTCTCTACCCAGTCCTAACTGATCAAGATGTAAACAAATTCTGTCAGAATGGGCTAGCTCATAGATTGTTATTATATGGGAATTGTTATCATAGGACTCGTAGTGCCATCATGATTAGATGTAAATATGTGGGCATGTCTAAGTCATACAATAGGAAGTAAGTCGGACCGGATAGTGATAAAGGTAAAGTGGGCGGCAATGATATTGGATACTTATAGTCCATAATATTACATGATCGCATGCAAGGTACCTGGTTACAAACAAACAGCCATATATTCTCCTGTCCAACCATAAGCTCATCTATTCACATATACAGGAAAACCATACAGATTAGGATTACACATGTTTACCTATATTTTATGTCCTGTATTAAAATGTATTCAAGAAAAGCACTTGGACTTAGATTATTAAGTATGGTTGATGTATATAGCAATAGTAGGAAATAATATAGTATAAATGTCACAAAGTAGTGGCAAATTGAAACAAACCAATTTTTCACATACCTGACAACCATTGGAACATAATAGTTGTGCCCTATGGATTATAGTTACCTATATTCTAAAGTTATGAATTATGATTTAATAACCTAGGTTAAGCATTAGGCTATAAAAAAGTAACCATGTATGTGATTGGTTCCATGCAAGTGCCATCTTACTTTCTTTAGTGTGTAGTCTTGGTTTAAAGGCCCATACATACAATCATATTAATCCCATTAATAGGTATTCAATGGAGGATCTAATTAATTGGGCCAATAAGATACATATAAGTACACTCAAGATATTTGCAAGTAAATAAATGTGGTCACTATATGTTATAGAAAGACCCAGTAAGTATTTGCTTCATTCGTTCCATGTGGAATGACTGTGTTTAATCTGAAAATCCAGTTAGTTTCTTTCTGAAGCAAAATTTGTTCACAGCTGCCACCTCTTATTCCAGGTTTAACTTTTTCTACGCCCCAACATCTGAGTGCTCCAGTATTAGCCCCATGGTGGTAGAGAAAATGTCTTGCCTCATTTGTTATTTGTTTGCCATTGTCGTGATCTTTTTTGGCATTACAGATATTGCTTAGATGTTCAATCATGCGTTTACCTAGCCTTCTGGTGGTCATGCCCACATAGAAGCAATTGCATGAACATGATATGCAATATTCTATCAACCATGTCTTCTTTCTTGACCATGTGTGGGCATATTTTACAATCCCCACAGGGAATGGAACCACTATGTAATGGGGGTTTCTTGGCATTTCTATTAAAATGGCTGCTGGTAAAATGATCATTAAGATTAGGGCCTCTTCTGAATGTGAACAAGGGTCTCTCTGGTAAAAGTGATCTTAGATGTTCATCCCCCATCAAAATATGCCAGTGTTTATTGACTATATTTGATAATTGTTCACTTTGATGATTATAAGTGGAGATGAATCTAAGTGTATCTGATTTATCACGCTCTTTGGGTTTGAGTAGATCTTTTCTGTCCTTAGCCAGAGCTTTGTTATATGCTTTGGTAAGTGAATTTCTAGAATATCCACGTGATAGTAGTCTCTCTCTTAATTCTAAAGCTGCCTTTTTGAAGGATTCAAATGTGGTACTATTCCTTTTTAATCTCAGATATTCACCATATGGAAGACCTCTAACTGTAGAGGGATTATGGCGGCTTGATGCATATAGGATATTATTGGTTGCGGTGGGCTTCCTATACATATCTGTTTCCAGTTTGCTGTCCACCTTTTTTATAACCAAATCAAAGAATTCCACATGCTCCACATTAGCTGTATGAATTAAAAAAAAAGGCCAAATGGATTAGCATTTAGAATTTTGATGAATTCCTCTAAGGTTTCCACTGGTCCATTCCAAATAAATAGAATATCATCTATGTATCTGGACCAGTGGGATATATGTTGCGTATAGCTCTGTAGTGAGTCATTAAATACTACTATTTCCTCCCACCAGCCCAAATAAATATTGGCATAGGTGGGGGCACAAGAGGTGCCCATGGCAGTGCCACATATTTGTAAGAAAAACTTATCGTCAAATACAAAATAATTATGGGTCAATACATATTTAAGCAGTTTTATGATGAAATCTTTAGTTTCTTGGCTCATTTCCTGGTTTTTCTTCAGATAATGTGCTACTGCCTTGTATCCCCATTCTGTTTGTATACTTGTATACAGCGATTCAACGTCGAAAGTAACAAGTGAAGAATTCGACCTTATGTTAATATTTTGTATCTTGTTTAATATGTTCATGGTATCTCTTGTGCGTGAGGGAAGAGCTTCAACTATACAGTGAATATAAAAAGTCTACACACCCCTGTTAAAATGTCAGGTTTCTGTGATGTAAAAAAAATGAGACAAAGATAAATCATTCCAGAAATTTTTCCACCTTTAACGTGACCTATAAACTACACAACTCAATTGAAAAACAAACTGAAATCTTTAAGGTGGAGGGAAGTAAACAAAAAAAAACTAAAATAATGTTGTTGCATAAGTGTGCATTATAACTGGGGATGTAGCTGTGTTCAGAATTAAGCAATCACATTCAAAACCATGTTAAATAAGAGTCATCACACACCTGCCATAATTTAAAGTGCCTCTGATTAACCCTGAATAAAGTTCAGCTGTTCTAGTAGGTCTTTCCTGACATTTTCTTAGTCGCGTCCTACACAAAAGCCATGGTCCGCAGAGAGCTTCCAAAGCATCAGAGGGATCTCATTGTTAAAAGGTATCAATCAGGAGAAGGGTACAAAAGAATTTCCAAAGCATTAGATATACCATGGAACACAGTTAAGACAGTCATCATCAAGTGGAGAACATATGGCACAACAATGACATTACCAAGAACTGGATGTCCCTCCAAAATTGATGAAAAGACGAGAAGAAAACTGGTCTGGGAGACTACCAAGAGGCCTACAACAACAGCAACATTAAAGGAGCTGCAGGAATATCTGGCAAGTACTGGCTGTGTAGTACATGTGACAACAATCTCCCGTATTCTTCATAAGTTTGGGCTTTGGGGTAGATGGCAAGATGGAAGCCTTTTCTTACGAAGAAAAACATCCAAGCCCAGCTAAATTTTGCAAAACCACATCTGAAGTCTCCCAAAAGCATGTGAGAAAAGGTGTTATGGTCTGATGAAACCAAGGTTGAACTTTTTGGCAATAATTCCAAAAGATATGTTTGGCGCAAAAACAACACTGCATATCACCAAAAGAACACCATACCCACAGTGAAGCATGGTGGTGGTAGCATCATGCTTTGGGTCTGTTTTTATTCAGCTGAAACTGGGGCCTTATTCAAGGTAGAGGGAATTATGAACAGTTCCAAATACCAGTCAATATTGGCACAAAATCTTCAGGCTTTTGCTAGAAAGCTGAACATGAAGAGGAACTTCATCTTTCAGCATGACAATGACTCAAAGCATACATCCAAATCAACAAAGGAATGGCTTCACCAGAAGAAGATTAAAGTTTTTGAAATGGCCCAGCCAGAGCCCAGACCTGAATCCAATCGAAAATCTGTGGGGTGATCTGAAGAGGGCTGTGCACAGGAGATGCCCTCGCAATCTGACAGATTTGGAGTGTTTTTGCAAAGAAGAGTGGGAAAATCTTGCCAAGTCAAGATGTGCCATGCTGATAGACTCATACCCAAAAAGACTGAGTGCTGTAAAAAAATCAAAAGGTGCTCCAACAAAGTATTAGTTTAAGGGTGTGCACACTTATGCAACCATATTAATTTATTTTTTTATTTTTACTTCCCTTCATCTAAAGGATTTCAGTTTGTTTTTCAATAGAGTTGCATAGTTTATAGGTCACATTAAAGGTGGAAAAAGTTCTGAAATGATTTATCTTTGTCTCATTTTTTTACATCACAGAAACCTGCCATTTTAACAGGGGTGTGTAGACTTTTTATATCCACTTCTGAGCCTCGCATACAAATATCTGCTAGCTCCTTCAGTAAGGGAGCCGATTTCAGATACAATCGCTCTACCCGGTGGACAGCGAATGTCCTTATGTATTTTCAGTAGCAGATATAAGGTTGCAACCTTAGGGTTTCTAACTTCAAGAAATTTATGTTCTTTCTTATCAATGGATCCTTCTGCTAGAGCATTATTGATCAACTTGTTGTATTGCTCCAAAAAAGTTTCAGTAGGGTTCCCCAACAGGTGTTTGTAATTATTTTTATTGTCTAATTGTTTATTGGCCTCTGCTACATACATAGTTGTCGGTCATATAACAATATTACCTCCCTTATCACTATTCTTGATTTGTACATCTGCTCATTCAGATAGTTCCCTTAGAGCATCCATCTCTTGTTTAGGTAAATTGGCTCCTAAGAGGTTTTTGGATTCTTTAGAAACAAAAAACACAGCGCATCCCATCTAAGAGTAAAAGTTTTTAATACACGCACATCTTGCGCTAATTAAAAATGCACACTTACAAGAGATCAATAAAAAACAAGCAATGTATACTAGCTCTGAGTGTATGAGCGTCCACGCTCTGAGTGAATGAGCGTCCTATGGGTGCCAGGAAATAATGGTAGGGTTAGACCGAGCCTCGTCCAAGATATGCACTGTATCCATGGGCTGGTAAGGAAGACCTGGGTCATCGGAGGACGTCAGTGATGTCAGAGCGTTGTGTTACCTCAATGCGTTTCATCCGGTAAATATCCGGACTTTGTCAAGAGGGCTGTATAGATAATGAAGACTTGTGAAGATGAAGACTTCTGCCGGCTTCGATGAGGACTTCTGCCGCTTCGTTGAGGATGGATGTCGGGTCTTCAAAAACTGTAAGTGTATCTTCGGGGGTTAGTATTAGGCTTTTTTAAGGGTTTATTGGGTGGGTTTTATTTTTAGATTAGGGGTTTGGGCACTTGAAAAAGAGCTAATTGCCCTTTTAAGGGCAATGCCAATCCAAATGCCCTTTTCAGGGCAATGGGGAGCTTAGGTTTTTTTAGTTAGGTTTTTATTTGGGGGGTTGGTTGTGTGGGTGGTGGGTTTTACTGTTGGGGGGTTGTTTGTATTTTTTTTTTACAGGTAAAAGAGCTGATTTCTTTTGGGCAATGCCCCGCAAAAGGCCCTTTTAAGGGCTATTGGTAGTTTAGTTTAGTTTAGGCTAGGGTTTCTTTTTATTTTGGGGGGGCTTTTTTATTTTGATAGGGCTATTAGATTAGGTGTAATTAGTTTAAATATCTGATAATTTATTTTTTTATTTTGTGTAATTTAGTGTTTTGTTTTTGTAATTTAGGTAATTGTATTTAATTTATGTAATTTATTTCATTGTAGTGTAAGGTTAGGTGTTAGTGTAACTCAGGTTAGGTTTTATTTTACAGGTCAATTTGTATTTATTTTAGCTAGGTGGTTAGTAAATAGTTAATAACTACTTAGTACCTATTCTACCTAGTTAAAATAAATACAAACTTGCCTGTGAAATAAAAATAAACCCTAAGATAGCTACAATGTAACTATTAGGGTTTATTTTATAGGTAAGTAATTATTAGGAATAATTTAGGTAATGATAGTAGGTTTTATTTAGATTTATTTTAATTATATTTAAGTTAGGGGGTGTTAGGGTTAGGGTTAGACTTAGGTTTAGGGGTTAATAAATTTAGTATAGTGGCGGCGACGTTGGGGGCGGCAGATTAGGGGTTAATAAATGTAGGTAGGTGGCGGTGATGTTAGGGACGGCAGATTAGGGGTTAATAATATTTTACTAGTGTTTGTGATGCGGGAGTGCGGCGGTTTAGGGGTTAATATGTTTATAATTTGGCGGCGATGTCCGGAGCAGCAGATTAGGGGTTAATAATTTTATTTTAGTGTTTGCGATGTGGGAGGGCCTCGGTTTAGGGGTTAATAGGTAGTTTATGGGTGTTAGTGTACTTTTTAGCACTTTAGTTATGAGTTTTATGCTACAGCTTTGTAGCGCAAAACTCATAACTACTGACTTTCAGTTTACGGTATGGATCTTGACGGTATTGGCTGTACCGCTCACTTTTTGGCCTCCCAGGCAGACTCGTAATACAGGCGCAAAGGAAGTCCCATTGAAAAAGGACTTTTTGAAAGTGTGCGGTGCAGCTAAACCTGCAAGACTCGTAATACCAGTGGTAGTGAAAAAGCAGCGTTATGAGCCTTAATGCTGCTTTTTCACCCATGCCGTATGTTATTATATTACTATATCCCTATGGTACTATGTTATTATATTTCTATGTCACTATGTTACTATTTCACTATATTACTTTGTCACAATGTTACTATATTACTATGTCACTATTTTATTATATTACTATGTTACTATATTGCTATGCTACTATGTCACTATGTTACTATTCTACTATGTCACTATGTTACTATATTACTATGTCACTATGTCACTATATTACTATATCACTAGGTTACTATATTACTATGCTACTATGTCACAATGTTACTATTCTACTATGTCACTATCTGACTATGTTACAATATTACTATGTCACTATATTATTATATCACTATGTTACTATATTATTATGTTACTATATTACTATGTCACTATGTCACTATGTTACTATTCTACTATGTCACTATCTCACTATGTTACTATATTACTATGTTACTATATTACTATGTTACTATGTTACTTTGAACTATGACAATTTATTTTGACGTCCATGTCCCTTCAAGTAGCAAATGCATAAAAGGTGAACTAAAAAAAAGCTTCTTATGCTTTCTTGGTGTTTATTAGCATATGTTATTATGCATACAAGATTGCAAAATGTAGTTTTCTTTTTCAATTAATTTGTATATTGGTTTGCATCTAAATGCTACATATATTATTTTGTGCTGGCTCTTTTTGTTCTTTTCTAAACAGATTCATATACCTATTGAGCAGCATTGTTCAGTGTTCATCTTCAGCTACGGAAACAGATCAGATATTAAGGATATTCCCATGTGAGCACAGGTAAGTCAATTTGAGGCTCAAGATTTCATCACCCAAGGAAATCCCAAACTTTTGGTTTATATCCAACCCTCAAGGAGAATGGCTGAACAACAATGCATGGGAGCTGCATACTCTGGAGAATACTAAGCTGAAAAGTTTGTAAACTGCATACACAAAAAGAGAGACATGTATAGAACAGTTTATAGTTTACTCTATGGATCGTAATGAACTGAAGAAACTGCCTCGTTTTGTCCAAAATTTGCCTTTTAAAAAGAAACGTTCTTGTCCAAATATATAAGTTGTAATGTATGTATATATAAATAATCCAAGTGAGTCCGTACCTCCATCCAAAGGACATTGGGAAAAAAGTAAAAAGTCTTTTAATGATTGAAAAACAGTTTAAAAAGTTAGAAAAAGCCATAAAATCATTAGTGCAGTGTTTTTCAACCAGTGTGCCGTGGCACACTAGTGTGCCGTGAGAGATCCTCAGGTGTGCCACGGCAGACTGACAACAGTGTGGCATATTTTTTAAACTTTGCTTGTTTTTTACTCCCAGTGCAGGGGTAGTTTGTAGGAGGCATGGCATAACAGCACAATACATACAGTATGTGTGTGTTTGTCTGTATGTGTATATATATATATATATATATATGCTGTATTAGGCTACAATGTGTGATTTTTTTTAAATTTTGGGATGGTGGTGTGCCACAGAATTTTTTAATGTAAAAAAGTGTGCCACGGCAAAGAAAAGGTTAAAAATCACTGCATTCGTGCAACATCCAGAGTCTGGACAAAAATTAAAGTGCTATATATATATATATTGGAATGCTGTATTCACTTCCCCTTTTAGATACATAGATAGATACATAGATAGATAGATAGATAGATAGATAGATAGATAGATGGATAGATGATAGATAGATAGATGGATAGATTATAGATAGATAGATAGATAGATAGATAGATAGATAGATAGTTTATATGGATATATTATTGATAGACAAGACAGACAGACAGAGAGAGAGAGAGAGAGAGAGAGAGAGAGAGAGAGAGAGATACACTCACCTAATGCTTACATACAATTATTTTCATTTACTTCAGAAACATTGTGATTCATTGAGGATCTATTTTTAGAACTTATATTCTTTTTAATTGGTTTTTATTATTTATGTTTTCTGTTTTATATTATTTTTTCTCTATTTGGGGTATTATTTTGTTTTTTATCGAATATGTATAGCACGTTTTAATGCTTTCACAAAACACTCCCAAATCCAACAGACCTTCGCTAAGAAGTCAGAATTCCAACTTATCCTATAATTTTCTGTATGTCTATTTTACAAATATTCTTATTTATTTATTTGTATGAAAGTCTCCCATACCTGCTGAGGGTATGTTCCAAATACCTTTGTAACTGTAATTCTTTCGGCTAGATTTAGAGTTTGGCGGCCAAAGGGGTGCGTTAGCTACGCATGCTTTTTTTCTCCCGCACCTTTTAAATAACGCTGGTATTTAGAGTTCACAGAATGGCTGGGTTTTCACTGCGTTAGGCTCCAAAAAGGGAGCGTAGAGCATAATTTAACGCCACTGCAACTCTAGATACCAGTGGTGCTTACGGACGCGGCCAGCTTAAAAAACGTGCTCGTGCACGATATCCCCATAGAAAACAATGGGGCATTTTGAGCTTAAAAAAAAACCTAACACCTGCAAAAAAGCAGCGTTCAGCTCTTAACGCAGCCCCATTGTTTTCTATGGGGAAACCCTTCCTACGTCTGCACCTAACACTCTAACATGTACCCCGAGTCTAAACACCCCTAACCTTACACTTATTAACCCCTAATCTGCCGCCCCCCGCTATCGCTGACACCTGCATATTTTTTTTAACCCCTAATCTGCCGCTCCGTAAACCGCCGCTACCTACATTATCCCTGTGTACCCCTAATCTGCTGCCCCTAACACCGCCGACCCCTATATTATATTTATTAACCCCTAATCTGCCCCCCACAACGTCGCCTCCACCTGCCTATTAACCCCTAATCTGCCGAGCGGACTGCACCGCTACTATAATAAAGTTATTAACCCCTAATCCGCCTCACTCCCGCCTCAATAACCCTATAATAAATAGTATTAACCCCTAATCTGCCCTCCCTAACATCGCCGACACCTAACTTCAATTATTAACCCCTAATCTGCCGACCGAATCTCGCCGCTACTGTAATAAATGGATTAACCCCTAAAGCTAAGTCTAACTCTAACACTAACACCCCCCTAAGTTAAATATAATTTTTATCTAACGAAATAAATTAACTTTTATTAAATAAATTATTCCTATTTAAAGCTAAATACTTACCTGTAAAATAAACCCTAATATAGCTACAATATAAATTATAATTATATTATAGCTATTTTAGGATTAATATTTATTTTACAGGCAACTTTGTATTTATTTTAACCAGGTACAATAGCTATTAAATAGTTAATAACTATTTAATAGCTAAAATAGTTAAAATAATTACAAAATTACCTGTAAAATAAATCCTAACCTAAGTTACAATTAAACCTAACACTACACTATCAATAAATTAATTAAATACAATACCTACAATTATCTATAATTAAACCTAACACTACACTATCAATAAATTAATTAAATAAAATACCTACAATTATCTACAATTAAACCTAACACTACACTATCAATACATTAATTAAATAAAATACCTACAAATAAATACAATTAAATAAACTAACTAAAGTACAAAAAATAAAAAAGAACTAAGTTACAAAAAATAAAAAAATATTTACAAACATTAGAAAAATATTACAACAATTTTAGACTAATTACACCTACTCTAAGCCCCCTAATAAAATAACAAAGCCCCCCAAAATAAAAAAATGCCCTACCCTATTCTAAAATAAAAAAGCTCAAAGCTCTTTTACCTTACCAGCCCTGAAAAGGGCCCTTTGCGGGGCATGCCCCAAAGAATTCAGCTCTTTTGCCTGTAAAAAAAAAACATACAATACCCCCCCCAACATTACAACCCACCACCCACATACCCCTAATCTAACCCAAACCCCCCTTAAATAAACCTAACTCTAAGCTCCTGAAGATCTCCCTACCTTGTCTTCACCTCACCGGGTCCCGATCTGTCCAGAAGAGGGTCCGAAGTCTTGATCCAAGCCCAAGCGGGGGGCTGAAGAGTGACGTCCATCCTCGGGCTGAAGTCTGGATCCAAGCGGCGGCTGAAGAAATCCATCATCGGGCTAAAGTCGGAAGTCCATCATCGGGATGAAGTCTTCTATCAAGCAGCATCTTCAATCTTCTTTCTTCCGGAGCGGAGCGGAGCCATCTTCTTCCAAGCTGACGTGGAACATCCTCTTCAACCGACGCCTACTCGCCGAATGACGGTTCCTTTAAATGACGTCATCCAAGATGGCGTCCCTTGAATTCCGATTGGCTGATAGGATTCTATCAGCCAATCGGAATTAAGGTAGGAATATTCTGATTGGCTGATGGAATCAGCCAATCAGATTCAAGTTCAATCCGATTGGCTGATCCAATCAGCCAATCAGATTGAGCTCGCATTCTATTGGCTGATCGGAACAGCCAATAGAATGCGAGCTCAATCTGATTGGCTGATCCAATCAGCCAATCGGATTGAACTTGTATCTGATTGGCTGATTCCATCAGCCAATCAGAATATTCCTACCTTAATTCCGATTGGCTGATAGAATCCTATCAGCCAATCGGAATTCGAGGGACGCCATATTGGATGACGTCATTTAAAGGAACCGTCATTCGGCGAGTAGGCGTCGGTTGAAGAGGATGTTCTGCGTCGGCTTGGAAGAAGATGGCTCCGCTCCGGAACAAAGAAGATTGAAGATGCGGCTTGATAGAAGACTTCATCCTGATGATGGACTTCCGACTTCAGCCCGATGATGGAGTTCTTCAGCCGCCGCTTGGATCAAGACTTCGGACCCTCTTCTGGACCGATCGGTGAATCCGGTGAGCTGAAGACAAGGTAGGGAGATCTTCAGGGGCTTAGTGTTAGGTTTATTTAAGGGGGGTTTGGGTTAGATTAGGGGTATGTGGGTGGTGGGTTGTAATTTTTTGGGGGGGTATTGTATGTGTTTTTTTTACAGGCAAAAGAGCTGAATTCTTTGGGGCATGCCCCGCAAAGGGCCCTTTTCAGGGCTGGTAAGGTAAAAGAGCTTTGAACTTTTTAAATTTAGAATAGGGTAGGGCATTTTATTATTTTGGGGGTCTTTGTTATTTTATTAGGGGGCTTAGAGTAGGTGTAATTAGTTTAAAATTGTTGTAATATTTTTCTAATGTTTGTAAATATTTTTTTATTTTTTGTAACTTAGTTCTTTTTTATTTTTTGTACTTTAGTTAGTTTATTTAATTGTATTTATTTGTAGGTATTTTATTTAATTAATTTATTGATAGTGTAGTGTTAGGATTAATTGTAGATAATTGTAGGTATTGTATTTAATTAAATTTATTGATAGTGTAGTGTTAGGTTTAATTGTAACTTAGGTTAGGATTTATTTTACAGGTAATTTTGTAATTATTTTAACTAGGTAACTATTAAATAGTTATTAACTATTTAATAGCTATTGTACCTGGTTAAAATAAATACAAAGTTGCCTGTAAAATAAATATTAATCCTAAAATAGCTACAATATAATTATAATTTATATTGTAGCTATATAAGGGTTTATTTTACAGGTAAGTATTTAGCTTTAAATAGGAATAATTTATTTAATAAGAGTTAATTTATTTTGTTATAATAAAATTATATTTAACTTAGGGGGGTGTTAGGATTAGGGTTAGAATTAGCTTTAGAGGCTAAAAAATTTATTAGAGTAGCGGTGAGCTCCGATCGGCAGATTAGGGGTTAATACTTGAAGTTAGGTGTCGGCGATGTTAAGGAGGGCAGATTAGGGGTTAATACTATTTATTATAGGGTTATTGAGGCGGGAGTGAGGCGGATTAGGGGTTAATAACTTTATTATAGTAGCGGTGCGGTCCGCTCTGCAGATTAGGGGTTAATAAGTGTAGGCAGGTGGAGGCGACGGTGAGGGGGGCAGATTAGGGGTTAATAAATATAATATAGGGGTTGGCGGTGTTAGGGGCAGCAGATTAGGGGTTCATAGGGATAACATAGGTGGCAGCGGCGTGCGGTCAGCAGATTAGGGGGTTAAAAAATTTAATAGAGTGGCGGCGATGTGGGGGGACCTCGGTTTAGGGGTACATAGGTAGTTTATGGGTGTTAGTGTACTTTAGAGCACAGTAGTTAAGAGCTTTATAAACCGGCGTTAGCCCAGAAAGCTCTTAACTACTGACTTTTTTCTGCGGCTGGAGTTTTGTCGTTAGATTTCTAACGCTCACTTCAGCCACGACTCTAAATACCGGCGTTAGAAAGATCCCATTGAAAAGATAGGATACGCAATTGACGTAAGGGGATCTGTGGTATGGAAAAGTCGCGGCTGGAAAGTGAGCGTTAGACCCTTTAATTACTGGCTCCAAATACCAGAGGGCGGTAAAAACCAGCGTTAGGAGCCTCTAACGCTGGTTTTGACGGCTACCGCCCAACTCTAAATCTAGGCCTTTGTGTTTTAACAAATTATCTCAACTCAATCATATAAGGATAATGCCTTTTTATTTTTAGCAGATCTCTAATAAACATAAATAGTTTCTTGTATTTTATTGAACTCTTTAATATTCAGAAGTTTCTATCATGGTTAAAGCTTTGACTCTTCCAAGATATATATTTTAATTTGAGCTGTTTGATGTATATTGCAGTCTGAAAAGGAGACACTTTCCTAGTTGCAGTAATATTTATCTAAGCCTGTAACAGAAAATGGAAAAGATTAAGCATATTTTTCAGACTGCTCTGACGCTTATTTTTGTTCCAGATACAAAAACCCAACAAAGAGAGGTGAGTTTTGTTAAGATTTCTAGTAAATCAGGATTTATTTAGCTCGATAAAAGTGATTTTCTACTGAGCCTTGTGCTTGTTACAGGATATCTGTTCTGACAATCAATACTTGGTTATGATGAGCTTTTGAATGTATTATTGGAATACAGCACATTCTCCCTTCAGAGAGGGGGCAGTACTTACATATCTTGACATCTACATATCTTACCAAAAGAAAGATGCATTCTTTTTCAATCAGCTTACTTGTATATACCAAGACTAGAGCATGCAACCCTCAACACTTTGCATCATATTAATTCTGTATTGTAATGCCGCCCAGGGCCGGTTCAACCATGGGACCAAGTGGGTCCAAAGGACCAAGGCAGTAATTGACAGGGGGCAGCACTTCAGTTACTGAGTCAGTCACTGTCAAACCTAAACCACTCCTGTCTTCTGTGGGGGAAGTTGCAGGCTCCCAGCAGCATAACCTTATCACACAAAGACACAGAACCAGTCGAGGGCCACATTCATTGTGGGACAAGTGCATCTCTTCCCTAACTTCCTTCCACCTATTGCACAATTGTGCATAAGCATTGGTTGCATGCAGGTAGGCAGGCTTAGTAAGGTCAGAGGCCATGCTAGTAGGTTGATATGCTAATCAGTAATGTTACTACTGGGGGGAGCATCATTGTATTTTCAGACCCAGGCAGCACAATATTTTGAGTTGGCCCTGAATGCGCCCATAGATTACACAGCTCTATACAGGAGTAAAGACAAGACCCAGAAAGCAGACTGAGAAAAATAGACTTCAGGGACCCACTTGCTAAGAAGTTTACAACCTAAGTGGCCATTGGAGATAAAGGGGCATATTTATCAAGTTCCGTACCGAGCTTGATGCCCCGTGTTTCTGGCGAGCCTTCAGGCTCGCCGGAAACACAAGTTATGAAGCAGCGGTCTAAAGACCACTGCTCCATAACCTGTCTGCTTGCTCTGAGGCCGTGGACAGAAATCAACCTGATCAAATATGATTGGGTTGATTGAGACCCCCTGCTAGCAGCCGATTGGCCGCGAATCTGCAGGGGGCGGCATTGCACCAGCAGTTCACAAGAACTGCTGGTGCAATGATAAATGCAGAGAGCGTATGCTGTCGGCATTTATCGATGTGCAGCGGACATGATTCCCAATATCGGATCATGTCCGTTTGCACAATGGTAATTCGGCCCCAAAAGGTGGGATGTCTCATGATAACTGTAAAAAATCACTGTGATAAAAAGATTTAAAGGGACAAGAGCAAACACCTTCTGAATGTAATATCAAGCTTTTAATTAGGCGCAGGAAAACAACTTTGCAATAAACTTTTGCTATTTATTTTTGCTCACTTTCCTAAAATCCCATTTTTTTTCATGATTAAAAAAAAAATACAGTTTCAAACAGCTTTGCACTTCTATCAACAATTTGC
Source organism: Bombina bombina (assembly GCF_027579735.1). Classification (NCBI taxonomy): domain Eukaryota; kingdom Metazoa; phylum Chordata; class Amphibia; order Anura; family Bombinatoridae; genus Bombina; species Bombina bombina. Next base: position 55,196,497 of record NC_069507.1, on the reverse strand, counting down.
TTACTTTTCCTGGTATCCTTGGTTGAAGGAGCGGAGATCCACTATTGGGAGCTAGCTGAGCACATCTGGTGAACCAATGACAAAAGGCATTTATGTGCAGCCACCAATAAGAAAGCATCTCTTAGTAATGCATTGGTGCTCCTGAACAAATGCCTCTCAACCAAGAATACCAAGAGAAAGAAGCAAATTAGATAACAGAAGTAAACTTGAAAGTTTGTTAAAAGGGCACAAACTGGACTGTTCTTTTTCTCTCTACCCTCTCTTGGAGCTCTAATGAAAATCTAGCCATAAGGAGTTAAGATCCTGCAAACGTCTCCTGTCCCCCCCCCCCCTCCTCCCCTCTGGGACTTACCGCCTCCTGACCACAGGGCTCCTCACTATCTGGCCGCACCTGCACCCACCTGTCTACCTTCACGCCCCCTTGTGGGACTCCGCTGGACGGCGGTGAGCTTCCGCCTGACTGACCTGTTGGCGTTCTCTGCCCTGTTGCCTGCTGGGGCTCCATCCCCCTGTATCTGACTCCCCCCTCTCCCACCGGTGCTGCGAGAGAGGGGGTGAGTGTTTGCTTGGCATCCTGCGGCGGGATTTCTTGCAGCCTGGTCTGCGATCCTGCCTCTTTCTTCGCTCCTGGAACTAGCGCCTCTCACTCCTCTCCCACCGGTGCTGCGAGAGAGGAGGAGGGGTTGTGAACGCTGCACCGAGCCTAAGCAGTTGCAAGAGGGGTAGGCAAAAGACGGCTGCACCACATGGATCATGGCCCCTAAGGGCCTCATACTAAATCACCAGGTGGCGAACCAAAGACGGCTGGAGAGGGTAAGCTCTGCAGGTACTGTGTTTCCTATTGTCTGCCCGCTTGAGGAGGGGGGTTATTCCTGGACTCTGACTCACACCTGTAAAATTTGTTGGGGATAAATACATACCTGTACTCACTGTTTATCTGCTAATGAAATACCCCCATCTTAACAAGAAGTTTATAAAGAGGCCCTGCAGGAGCTACAGGCATAGAGTGGCCTGAGAGGAGAGGGGGTAAAGAGTATACCAACTGATTACTGTGGAAGGAAAAGGGGAACAGCCGTGAGGAAGAGAATAAATGAGGGGGAAGAAAAACTCAGGACTAAATCTATAAAAGACTAAACACAACGCTAAGAAATAGCAGAACTATATCACTATTTCCAATTACTGGTTACTAAAAGTCTACTCTGCCCAGTACGGTGGAACCGCCTTAGTAATTGTAACCTTAATCATTGTACCCCCTGGAAAGGGTTTTTCTTTCTGTTTTCTCTTTGCACGACTAAAGTAGTTTTTCTTTTCTAGGAAGTGTAATTTTAAAGCTGCCAAATAGTAACATTATTGCAACATTGTAATATCAAGTGTTATACTGTCTCTTCTTGCTTAAATAGGTTTGCCTAAGTGTTACATCTTTTAGTGGGGAATTTAGTTCTCCCCCCTCTTTATTAAGCTAACTCGCTTTGATTGTTTTTTCTTTCTCTCTCTGTCTTGGGTTAACCCTAGAAAGTTAGGATAACTCCACATATTCAAACTGCTGTATTTTGAGAGGTTAAAACATTGTAATTCCTAAGTAACATAGAAACAATACATTTATAGGGATTCATAATCTTACTTCTCTGGCACCCATTGACACCTATGGGTAACTCTGGAACACTCTTAGAAACCTAGAGGACTAGTGCATAATATTTAAATCCCTCTCTTTTTTTTAAAAAAAAGGGAAAAAAAAGGAGAATATATAAAACAGTGTGGGTAAGACTAAATATTTCCCCTTTCAAGTCTTTCCCTAGTGGTTGCCTCTCCTTTTAGATAAGCTTTAGCATTATTTCTTTTTTTTTTTTTTTTGAGGACTCAGTTTATCCATTAAAGCACTGTCCTTCTATATTTCCTCTTAACTAATATAGAGGAATAATTTAGGTAAGGGAGTTTTTTGCTCCTCTTTTTTTTTTTTTTTTTCCTCTCACTGGCTGCCCAGCGTCTCCTCTTATAGCTGTTTAGGAGAATTTATATCACTTACAATCACCTTTTTTTTACACATTACGTCATAATCTCACAGCATAAACCGCTAACACTTTGCTCCTTTTTTTTTTTTTTTTTCCTTTCTTCCCCCCCCCCTTTTTTTCACATTAATTTTAGTGGGTATATATTACCCCCTTTTTCTAATTAAAATCACGTATATTTCACTTTCTTCTTTTTTTTTTTTTTTTTTTTTTCTTTCTCTTCACGTCACTCCACATTTTGGAGAATCACTCTAGAAGTTTTCCTAATTCACCCTTTTTTAGATGGATAAATTTCTTCACGGGCACTCCACAACTTCTCCTGCAGCTATGGCGGGGAGGCAAAGAGATAAGAGGAACAAAGCTGCTCCTGAAATCTCAACGGATGTACATCCACCTACTTCCTCATTACCTGGTACACCTGACTCGCTGGACATACATACATTAGTTTTGAAAATTTCAGAGGCACTAACCCCTAAACTTGATCTATTAAAAGTAGAAATCAAACAAGATATTGCCTCTCTATCCAATGAAGTGAAGCAGTTCGCCTCTAGATTATCCGAGGCTGAACAGAGAATTTCTGATCTGGAGGATCTGACTGCAAATTACACAGCAAATCGTGAGTCCACAAATGGTATTCTGTTGAAAATGCAAAACAAAATTGAAGATCTGGAGGACAGGTCAAGGAGGAACAACCTCAGGATTATAGGGGTTCCGGAGGATAGGCAATTTGAGGACCTAGACAAGTTAATAACTGTCACACTTCCTCGTTTACTTCAGATTCCAGAAAGCTATCCATCTATTATCATTGAAAGAATCCATAGGATAGGTACACTCGACACACATAGAACTAACACAAAGATAAGACCAATTATAGCAAAGTTTTTGCATTTTCAACAGAAAGTCATTTTTCTTCAGGCCTTTCGCAAACATCAACCTATTTTTCTAGGTGATGCAAAAATCTATCTGTTTCAAAATTACTCAGCTGGCACTGCCACTAAAAGGAGGGAGCTAGCTCCACATTGCACAAACTTTATCAAGAAAGGAATCCAAGCAACCTTGCTGTATCCAGCCAGGTTGAAAATTACGATAGATGGACACTCACACTTCTTTGATACAGCACGAGAGGCAGCCAAATTTTACTTAGAATCCTTCCCCCCAGATTAAAAATTGAGAGAAGACAAAACAAGACAGAAAAAATATGTACTTGGTTTTGAAGGAATTGTTTATATTTAGGGTTAAGATGGGAAAAAAGGATAAGGGGCTCTTAGTTGCTTGCTATCCAGGGGCATATGGGATGGCAAACTGGGAACGTGGTGGTTTTTTTTCTTTTATATTTTTTTTCCTTTTTTTTTTTTTGTTTGTTTCTTTTTTTTCTCTCTCTTTCTCTCCTTTTTTCCTTCTCTCTTTTCGAGAGTCCTGTGAAAAATGGCTGGGGAGGGTAACCTAAAATTGACCTCCTGGAATATAGGTGGTCTAACCTCGCCTATAAAACGAAAGGCAATACTTTCTCAGTTAAGAAAAAACAACACTGACATCGCCTTTTTACAAGAGACGCATTTGAAACCTGAAGAGGTATTAAAACTTAAGACCTCTTGGGTTAAAGAAGTTTTATTCTCTTCCACCACAAAAAGAAAAAGTGGAGTAGCAATCCTCTTGGGGAAGAAACTCTCTTACGAGGTTATTCAGGTAGATAAGGATCAAGAGGGGAGATATCTGATGGCTAAAATCAAAGTTTTAAAAATGGTATACACATTTTGTAACGTATATGCCCCCAACGTTTTCAGCCTTCCCTTCTGGGAAACGTTACAAAATAAACTTCTCTTATTTTCAGAAGGGTATTTAATACTTGGAGGTGACTTCAACATGGCCCCTCAATATCCGGCTGATAGGCTTAGGCAAAGCTCTGTTCCCTATAAAACCAAAAGAGACAATCTAGAGTCAAAGCTATTCACTAAATTGTTTAGTAATTTGAAACTTTGCGACATCTGGAGGATCCAAAATCCTGATCATAGGGAGTTTACATGTCACTCCAGGGCACATAAAACCCTTTCAAGAATAGATCTAATTCTGCTAGATGAAAGAGCATGTAAAATGAAGATGGTGGCTGGGATCTTACCCATCACCATCTCAGATCACGCCCCGATCACTCTTGATATTCAATTAAATTCTCCAAGTATCAGGAATTCCGGTTTCTTCTTTCCACGTTTCCTAGCAACTGACCTCAAATTCAAAAACTGGCTTATCTCTAGGTTTCGTGAATATGTATCTTTTAATCAAGAACACATTCCTCAGCCCGCTTTATTTTGGGAGACTGCTAAGGCAGTTCTCCGTGGGGAAATTATAGCTTATTCCATCTCCAGATCCAAAAAACTCAAAAGAAGGGAAAGTGAAGTATTAAAGGCAGTCATGAATGCATATAACCGTTATATTTTTCAAAAAACTTCTGAAAATTGGTCCAGGTACATTAAGGCACTAGCTGTCAGGGACTCTTTTTTACTTTATAAATCGACCCAGAGAGACCTTAGGCTACGTGCCAAATTATACAGATATGGTAACAAGACTGGGAAGCTTTTGGCAAACCTGGTTAAGGCTGATAGATCTTCCTCCACAATAAAGTCTATTACCCAGGGTACTAAATCTCTTACCTCCTCAGAAGAAATATGCAAGGAATTTGAAGAATATTATAAGACATTATACTCCCATAAGGTCTCCAATTTTACTCAGAGGGAAAGTTTCTGGAATAAAATAGTGATACCAACTTTAACTCCCGACTTAATAGAAACTTTACAATCCCCAATTTCTGAAATAGAAATCTCTATGGCAATCCAAAGGCTAGCCCTTAACAAAGCTCCGGGACCGGATGCGCTCCCGAATGAATTCTACAAAATACTGGCACCAGAAATTACATGTTATCTAACTTCACTCTTTAACGATATTTATATCACTGGTAGTAGCCCTACTAAAGAATTTGTTGCATCATATACAACTCTCATACTCAAGCAGGGGAAAGAACCAAACAAAAAGGAATCATACAGGCCCATTGCACTTCTAAACACAGATTACAAGCTTTTCACAGCTATCCTCGCACACAGACTTCAATCATTCCTTCCCACCATCATACATAAAGATCAAGCTGGTTTTATCTTGAAGCGAAACTCTTCAGCTAAGATAAGAGAGGTTTTCTTGACTATAGAATATTTTAAGAAGACGGAGGAATCAGGAGGGCTGGGGGGGGAGGACACCTCTGACAGGGCAATCATTTCTATAGATGCTGAAAAGGCATTTGACTCTGTACATCATGATCATTTGTCCTTTACACTACAGCAGTTTGGTATAGGAGGTAATATGCTCCGTTTATTTAATAACTTATATAGGAATGCCTCCACAAAAATCTTAGTAAATGGTGATATGACTCAAGATATAAGACTCGAGAGGGGAACCAGGCAGGGGTGTCCTCTCTCTCCTCTCCTCTTCGATATGGCCATTGAGCCTCTTGCTATACAGATTCGACATCAATTGCAAGGGATTAAAATTAAAAAAAAAAGAACTGCAAATCGCATTATACGCAGATGACGTATTGGTATATATATCGGATACAGCTAGAAACATCCCTAAACTTCTTGAAATTGTGGAGCAGTTTGGCTCATTTTCTGGCTATAAGGTGAACATCTTAAAGTCTGAGTTATGTTGGCTTAAACAAACCAAAGACTCTTGTGAAAATATTCAGTTTTCTATAGTTCAGAATGCATTCAGATACTTAGGTATCTGGATCTCTCCTAATCCCAATGCCTGGTATGACCTTAATATTGTACCCGTTCTTAATAAAGTTAAGCAAGCCTTTAAAAACTGGCAGAATCTCCCTCTGTCTCTATCAGGACGAATAGCACTCTATAAAATGTCTCTGTTACCTAAAATCTTATATGTGCTTCAGAACACTCCACTTGTCTTGAAAATGAAAGATATACTATCCTTTAACTCCGCTCTTCGCTCTTTCATCTGGCAGAATAGGAAACCAAGGATCTCATTGTCTAAGTTAGTGCTCTCCACAGAATTTGGGGGATTCTCCTTACCAGATATTAGACTATACAACGTAGTGTTTCAGGCCAGAGTAGCTATGGATTGGCTAGCTAATTCTAACTATGTAACAAGTTTTGATCTGGAAAGTAACATAGCCTCTCCATGCTCCCTGATAGCCTTATTACACTGTAATAATAGCATACTTCCGCCTGAAATAAAAAAGATAAAATCTATCTATAATCCAATTCAGATGTGGAAGAAGTTATGTTCTTTGTCGCACACTGAATTTAGGATCTCAAGGTATTTACCACTTTTAAACAACCCACAATTTCAACCTGGGATACAATCTGCTCTCTTCACTAAGTGGAAATCGCTGGGCCTTATAAATATTTCTCAGCTGTTAGACTTCGAAAGAAGGTGCATTAAAACATTTAATTCTCTTAAAGAGGAATATCACCTTTCTAACAAAAAATTTTATGCTTACCTCCAAGCGAGACACTTTGCTCTTCAATTAACAAATTACTTTGGCTGGGATTGGTCTTTAGGTCTTCTTGAAAACTGGCTTACGTTAGTTAAAAGTGGTATAACTTCGATTTCATATATCTATCAAAAACTTATCTCACTTAAAGGTCCAGATATAATAGAAAAGTTGCAGGCCAAGTGGGCAGCAGCTCTACTGGAAACTTCATTGCAGGCAAATGTTGTAACCTCATCATGTCAAGCAATCTCGTGTGCTACTCTCTCTGCCTCATGGCGTGAGGCACATATAAAACTAGTCCACATGACATATTTTACTCCAGAAAAAGGGACTAAATGCCGAAATCCCAGCTTTAACAAATGCCCAAAATGTTCATATATATCGGCTAGCCTTATTCATATGTTTTGGCATTGTCCAAAAATTAGAAACTTTTGGCTAAAGATACAGTACTGGTTAAGAAACATGGTGGGTGTCCCCTCTTTGACATTATCTCCTTCAAACATAATCTTTCCTCTCACAGATCTAGGCCTGCCTCAGGATAAACTTAAAACAGTTACCTTGGTAATACTTGCGGTTAGATATTTAATCTTGAAAAAATGGAAGCTGAAAGCAACCCCGAGTATTTCAGAGGTAAAAAATTGTTTAAAAAAGCAATGCATTATCTAACAATTTGATACCGATCTACATAGTGACCTAGATGTGAAGAGTTTTTTCTCTAAGTGGTCGAATTTTATTAAAGCTTTATCCCCCAGCGAGATTGAATATTTAATATATCCATTCAAAGATACGGAACTGGTCCTTTTGGGATTATGGTGACCCTCCCCAGCCAAAAGCTATAGCCATGGAAGGGGAGGGGAGAGGGAGGGAGAAAAGAGAAATATTATTATTTTTTTGTTTGTTTGTTTTTCATCTTTTTTTTTTTTCTTTTTTTTTATTATTATTTTTATTTTTGTCTATTTAATTTAATGAGTGTTCAATTGGTTCTCTATCTATTTAAAATTAGAAAAATCCCAACTAGGTGTACAAATACTTCATATAAGTAATTTGGTATGTGAAATGTGAAATTTTCAATTTAAAATTGTCTTGCTTTGCAATATATTATGTTTTACCTGGCCCTGCGAGGCATAAGAGGTTGAATTCATTTGATTGTACACCTTGTTGGTTATAAATAAACAATTAAAAGAAAGAAAATTACATGCCAAAAAAAAAAAGGCACAAACTGGCTGAATCATGAACGTTTAATTTTGATGTTAGCGTCCCTTTAAGCCATAAAATGGTTAATTTTACAAGGGACAATATACACCAGTTTTCACATAACTGCATGTAATAGACACTACTATAAAGAAGAATATGCACAGACACTGATCTAAAAACTCAGTATAAAACCTTTTAAAAACTTACTTAGAAACTCCAAGTTTAGCACTGTTGATGGGGTTAGGCTGGGACACCCACTGAAAGGGGCTGGGAAAACAATAAGAGCAGACCCTCCCTCCTTCCCTGCATATTAAAATAAAAATGAGACAAATAGGAGCCAGCAGTAGTCTGTAAACGCGTGTATACATCTGTCACTATGGGGCTTGGTTAGGAGTCCTAAAATCAGCACAATGTTATTAAAAAATAAGCAAAACTATACATACATACAAAAACACTCCCAGACGGGCTATATAAATTGATCATCTACAAAACATTTATGCAAAGAAAAATCTAGTGTACAATGTCCCTTTAAGAACACAAAGTGAACATGGCAGACTTTACAAACCTGTCCCTGCTACATATCTAATTGTCTTCAGTAGATATAAGGTATTGCAAAACAATGGAGAGTTTGCTAATAAAGTGACAGTGGCTAGCTGTGTCTGCTCCAGTAAGAAGTCCAGATCTCATTCTCAAAATAAAGCAAATAGAGAGGGGAGTTCAGTTATTGTAAAGCAATTGCAACAAACAAGGTGTCAATGTATTGTTCTAAACCTCGCAACTTCAGACATGTTTTTTCTCGCCGACCCTTGCAGGAGATACCCTGATGAAATTATAGAAAAAAGGGGCAGTCCCTGCGAGTGGCGAGATGGCTCCTATTGAAAGTAAAGGAGCCCGCTGGAAAGGGACACCGCACTGTGTAGCGAAGTTAACACTAAGCGGGGGGGGGGGGGCACTTTAAAAAGTAAATCCTGCAAAATCACATTACATGTGTTGTTCTATTAGGGTTATAAGTTTTTTGAGAAAAGCTCGCCACCTTTTAGTTGGTTTGAAAAAACAGTCGGCTAGATTTAGAGTTTTGTCGGTAACGACCCGCGTAGCTAACGCTGGCTTTTTTTCCCCGCACCTTTTAAATACCGCTGGTATTTAGAGTTCACAGAATGGCTGCGTTTTCAGTGCGTTAGGCTCCAAAAAGGGAGCGTAGAGCATAATTTACCGCCACTGCAACTCTCAATACCAGCAGTGCTTACGGACGTGGCCAGCTTCAAAAACGTGCTCGTGCACGATTCCCCCATAGAAAACAATGGGGCATTTTGAGGTGAAAAAAAACCTAACACCTGCAAAAAAGCAGCGTTCAGCTCTTAACGCAGCCCCCATTGTTTCCTATGGGGAAACAGTTTCTATGTCTGCACCTAACACCCTAACATGTACCCCGAGTCTAAACACCCCTAACCTTACACTTATTAACCCTTAATCTGCCGCCACCGCTATCGCTGACCCCTGCATATTATTATTAACCCCTAATCTGCCGCTCCGTACACCGCCGCAACCTACGTTATCCCTATGTACCCCTAATCTGCTGCCCATAACACCGCCGACCCCTATATTATATTTATTAACCCCTAATCTGCCCCCCACAACGTCGCCTCCACCTACCTACAATTATTAACCCCTAATCTGCCGACCGGACCTCACCGCTACTATAATAAATGTAATAACCCCTAATCCGCCTCACTCCCGCCTCAATAACCCTATAATAAATAGTATTAACCCCTAATCTGCCCTCCCTAACATCGCCGACACCTAACTTAAAGTATTAACCCCTAATCTGCCGACCGGACCTCACCGCTACTCTAATAAATGTATTAACCCCTAAAGCTAAGTCTAACCCTAACCCTAACACCCCCTAAATTAAATATAATTTAAATCTAACGAAATAAATTAACTCTTATTAAATAAATTATTCCTATTTAAAGCTAAATACTTACCTGTAAAATAAACCCTAATATAGCTACAATATAAATTATAATTATATTGTAGCTATTTTAGGATTAATATTTATTTTACAGGCAACTTTGTAATTATTTTAACCAGGTACAATAGCTATTAAATAGTTAATAACTATTTAATGGCTACCTAGTTAAAATAATTACAAAATTACCTGTAAAATAAATCCTAACCTAAGTTACAATTAAACCTAACACTACACTATCAATAAATTAATGAAATAAAATACCTACAATTATCTACAATTAAACCTAACACTACACTATCAATAAATTAATTAAATACAATACCTACAAATAAATACAATTAAATAAACTAACTAAAGTACAAAAAATAAAAAAGAACTAAGTTACAAAAAATAAAAAAATATTTACAAACATTAGAAAAATATTACAACAATTTTAAACTAATTACACCTACTCTAAGCCCCCTAATAAAATAACAAAGCCCCCCAAAATAAAAAAATGCCCTACCCTATTCTAAAATTAAAATAGAAAAGCTCTTACCAGCCCTTAAAAGGGCCCTTTGCGGGGCATGCCCCAAAGAATTCAGCTCTTTTGCCTGTAAAAAAAAAACATATAATACCCCCCCCAACATTACAACCCACCACCCACATACCCCTAATCTAACCCAAACCCCCCTTAAATAAACCTAACACTAAGCCCCTGAAGATCTCCCTACCTTGTCTTCACCACACCGGGTCCCGATCGGTCCAGAAGAGCCTCCGAAGTGTTCATCCAAGCCCAAGCGGGGGCTGAAGAGTGACGTCCATCCTCCGGCTGAAGTCTTGATCCAAGCGGCGGCTATAGAATTCCATCTTCGGGCAGAAGTCTTCATTGTATCCGGCAGAAGAGTCGATCCGGACCGGCAAACATCTTCATCCAAGCCGCATTTTCTATGTTCTTCCATCCGATGACGAACGGCTCCATCTTGAAGACCTCCGGCGCGGATCCATCCTCTTCTTCCGACGACTAGATGACGAATGAAGATTCCTTTAAGGGACGTCATCCAAGATGGCGTCCCTCGAATTCCGATTGGCTGATAGGATTCTATCAGCCAATCGGAATTAAGGTAGGAAAATTCTGATTGGCTGATGGAATCAGCCAATCAGATTCAAGTTCAATCCGATTGGCTGATCCAATCAGCCAATCAGATTGAGCTTGTATTCTATTGGCTGTTCCGATCAACCAATAGAATGCGAGCTCAATCTGATTGGCTGATCCAATCAGCCAATCGGATTGAACTTGAATCTGATTGGCTGATTCCATCAGCCAATCAGAATTTTCCTACCTTAATTCCAATTGGCTGATAGAATCCTATCAGCCAATCGGAATTCGAGGGACGCCATCTTGGATGACGTCCCTTAAAGGAGCCTTCATTCGTCGGTAGTCCGTCGGGCCAGCAGGATGTTCCGCGTCGGAGGTCTGCAAGATGGATCCTGAAGAAAGAAGATTGAAGACCCCGCTTGGAAGATGACATCGCCCGGATGGAAGACGTCTTCAGCGCCGCTTGGAGGATCACTTCATCGGATGGAAGATTTCTTCAGCGCCCCTTGGAGGATCACTTCTGCCGCTTCAAATCTCCTCTTCAGTTCCATCGGTGGCTCGGCTGAGTGAAGACGACTCAAGATAGGATGATCTTCAGGGGGGTAGTGTTAGGTTTTTTAAGGGGGGTTTGGGTTAGATTAGGGGTATGTGGGTGGTGGGTTTTAATGTTGGGGGGGTGTATTTTTCTTTTACAGGCAAAAGAGCAGTTTTCTTTGGGGCATGCCCCACAAAAGGCCCTTTTAAGGGCTGGTAAGGTAAAAGAGCTTTGAACTTTTTTAATTTAGAATAGCGTAGGGCATTTTTTTATTTTGGGGGTCTTTGTTATTTTATTAGGGGGCTTAGAGTAGGTGTAATTAGTTTAAAATTGTTGTAATATTTTTCTAATGTTTGTAAATATTTTTTTATTTTTTGTAACTTAGTTCTTTTTTATTTTTTGTACTTTAGTTAGTTTATTTAATTGTATTTATTTGTAGGTATTGTATTTAATTAATGTATTGATAGTGTAGTGTTAGGTTTAATTGTAGATAATTGTAGGTATTTTATTTCATTAATTTATTGATAGTGTAGTGTTAGGTTTAATTGTAACTTAGGTTAGGATTTATTTTACAGGTAATTTTGTAATTATTTTAACTAGGTAGCTATTAAATAGTTATTAACTATTTAATAGCTATTTTACCTGGTTAAAATAAATACAAAGTTGCCTGTAAAATAAATATTAATCCTAAAATAGCTACAATATAATTATAATTTATATTGTAGCTATATTAGGGTTTATTTTACAGGTAAGTATTTAGCTTTAAATAGGAATAAGTTATTTAATAAGAGTTAATTTATTTCGTTAGATTTAAATTATATTTAACTTAGGGGGGTGTTAGTGTTAAGGTTAGACTTAGCTTTAGGGGTTAATACATTTATTAGAGAAGCGGTGAGGTCCGGTCGGCAGATTAGGGGTTAATACTTGAAGTTAGGTGTCGGCGATGTTAGGGAGGGAAGATTAGGGGTTAATACTATTTATTATAGGGTTAGTGAGGCGGGAGTGAGGCGGATTAGGGGTTAATAACTTCATTATAGTAGCGGTGAGGTCCGGTCGGCAGATTAGGGTTAATAATTGTAGGTAGGTGGCGGCGACGTTGGGGGCGGCAGATTAGGGGTTAATAAATATAATATAGGGGTCGGCGGTGTTAGGGGCAGCAGATTAGGGGTACATAGGGATAACGTAGGTGGCGGCGGTGTGCGGTCGGCAGATTAGGGGTTAAAAAATTTTTATAGAGTGGCGGCGATGTGGGGGGGCCTCGGTTTAGGGGTACATAGGTAGTTTATGGGTGTTAGTGTACTTTAGAGCACAGTAGTTAAGAGCTTTATGAACCGGCGTTAGCCCAGAAAGCTCTTAACTCCTGACTTTTTTCTGCGGCTGGAGTTTTGTCGTTAGATTTCTAACGCTCACTTCAACCACGACTCTAAATACCGGCGTTAGAAAGATCCCATTGAAAAGATAGGATACGCAAATGGCATAGGGGGATCTGCGGTATGGAAAAGTTGCAGCTGGAAAGTGAGCGTTAGACCCTTTCCTGACTGACTCTAAATACCAGCGGGCGGTAAAAACCAGCGCTAGGAGCCTCTAATGCTGGTTTTGACGGCTAACACCAAACTCTAAATCTAGGCGAGTGAGATCTGCAGTGTGAAAATCTTTACAGAATTACGATGGGATTAGAGAGACAATTTCATATACACCCAAGGAACGTCCATGTTCAGATCATTTTACGAAAAAAAAACATTACGCTTTGTATTTTGTACTTATAAGTGATTTTTGTACATCCAGTGCACTTAAATAACTATTTACGCTTTGCATATTTAATATGATTTATTCCTGTGTAATTTACATACAAATTTTAAATTTTTGATAAAATACAATTTTTGGTGAAGAATTTTGTTATGATTTTTGATGCACCTTAACAATACAATTTTCTGCTTATTTTTGTGTGAATGGTTCAATTAATTATTTCGCCGCTAGCACGGCTTTCTCTAGCCTCTGAGAAAGCCGTGCTAGCGGCGAAATGTAGGCATTGTCTGTGTGCATGAGATTTGCTAATTTGTCTTTACCTGGGACCTTTCTAAGCTCATATTGATGTGGTAATTGCCTTCCTTAATCAGTCATTTATAAACCGTTTCCTCTCCTGCTCTAGATACCAGTATTGCTCAGATTAGGTAATGTTGTTGGGGTCAATCCCCTTTTTAGATTAGCTTTAGAGCAATCCGTGTATTCTCTGAGCCCTGAGGGTTACGGTGTATTTGAACTATTACCCAGGGAAGTAATTCTGTTTTTGAAGTCTCACACACACAGTCCTGATCTGTTTCTTAATCTAAGTTTTAAATGTATGTCTCACATATTTATGTTATACATTTGGTATTATTTACCACCTTTTTATTCTATCAGTAAAAGTTACGTTTTAATAACCAGTTCTTGACACAATCCGGTTTTCAATGCATACTGTTACTATATAGTGTTTTGTGAGTGCTGGGTACTGTCAAACTTCTCTCTCTTTTTTGTATCTATATATCTATCAGTCAGCACCCCCCTTCTCCTACACTTCACCAGTGATACTAACTGGTATATAATGAATACTGAATAGATTATATATCTACTATTATTTCAGCATACTATATTATGAAGGGGTTGATATTTGCTTAAACTAACACCGTTGCCACTATTTCCACTGATATACAATCCTACCAGGAGGGGCAAAGTTTCCCAAACCTCAAAATGCCTATAAATACACCCCTCACCACACCCACAATACAGTTTTACAAACTGTGCCTCCTATGGAGGTGGTGAAGTAAGTTTGTGCTAAGATTTCTACGTTGATATGCGCTTCTCAGCATTGTTGAAGCCCGATTCCTCTCAGAGTACAGCGAATGTCAGAGGGACGTGAAGGGAGTATCACTTATTGAATACGATGATTTCCCTAACGAGGGTCTATTTCATAGGTTCTCTGTTATCGGTCGTAGAGATTCATCTCCTACATCCCTTTTCAGATCGACGATATACTCTCAATTTACCATTACCTCTACTGATAACTGTTTCAGTACTGGTTTGGCTATCTGCTATATGTGGATGGGTGTCTTTTGGTAAGTATGTTTTTTATTACTTAAGACACCTCAGCTATGGTTTGGCACTTTATGTATTTATATAAAGTTCTAAATATATGTATTTTATTTATATTTGCCATGAGTCAGGTTCATGTATTTAATTCTGCAGACTGTCAGTTTCATATTTGGGGAATATAAACATTTTTTAAGAATATTTTTTTTCTTACCTGGGGTTTAGTCTTTTTTTCAATTGACTACTTCTTGCAAATTGCGGGCGGTTTTAGGCCTGCGGGTGCGCCAAATGCTAAACTTTATTGTGTCATTCTTGGCGCGAGAATTTTTTTGCCGCGAAAAATGCGTCTATGACGGAAGTTCGTCATTTCCGGCGTCATAGTTGACGCTGAAGCCTTACACACAGTTGCGTCATTAGTGACGCAAGTGTGTCATTTCCGGTTATTATTGGCACCAAAAAAGTTTTCAGTTACGTTGTGCGTCATACTTGGCGCCAAACGTTTTCATTATTTTAATACCCTATTGATGTTTGCCTCTGGCCTTTTTCTCTATCAGAGGGCTATGCTATTTGCTTTTTTTCCCATTCCTGAAACTGTCATATAAGGAAATTGATCATTTTGCTTTATATGTTGTTTTTTCTTTTACATTTTGCAAGATGTCTCAATCTGATCCTGCCTCAGAAGTTTCAGCTGGAACATTGCTGCCTGACATCGGTTCTACCAAAGCTAAGTGCATTTGTTGTAAGATTGTGGAAATTATTTCGCTGAATGTCATTTGTAATTGTTGTCATGATAAACTTTTACATGCTGATAGTGTGTCCATCAGTAATAGTACATTGCCAGTTGCAGTTCCTTCAACTTCTAATGTACATGATATACCTATGAATTTTAAAGAATTTGTTTCTGATTCTATCCAGAAGGCTTTGTCTGCATTTCCACCTTCTAATAAACATAAAAGGTCTTTTAAAACTTCTTATTCAGTTTATGAAATTTCAAATGACCAACAACATAATAATTTATCCTCCTCTGATGAGGATCTATCTGATACAGAAGATCCTTCCTCAGACATTGACACTGACAAATCTACCTATTTATTTAAAATAGAGTATGTGCGTTCTTTATTAAAAGAAGTGTTAATTACTTTGGATATTGAGGTAACCAGTCCTCTTGACGTTCAGTCTAATAAATTTTTAAATGCTGTTTTTAAACCTCCTGTGGTTTCTCCAGGGGTTTTTCCTATTCCTGATATGATTTCTAAGGAATGGAATAAGCCAGGTACTTCTTTTATTCCTTCTTCAAGGTTTAAAAAATTGTATCCTTTACCAGCAAATTCTATAGAGTTTTGGGAACAAAATCCAAAGTTGATGGGGCTATTTCTACTCTTGCTAAACGTACCACTATTGCTATGGAAGATAGTACTTCCTTTAAGGATCCTTTAGATAGGACGCTTGAATCTTATCTAAGGAAGGCCTATTTATATTCAGGTCATCTTCTCAGGCCTGCAATTTCTTTGACTGATGTTGCGGCTGCATCAACTTTCTGGTTGGAGAATTTAGCGCAACAAGAATTGGATTCTGACATATCTAGCATTATTCGCTTACTGCAATATGCTAATCATTTTATTTGTGATGCCATTTTTGATATTATCAAAATTGATGTTAGATCCATGTATTTAGCTATATTAGCTAGAAGAGCTTTGTGGCTTAAATCTTGGAATGCTGATATGACATCTAAATCTAGATTACTATCTCTTTCTTTCCAAGATAATAATTTATTTGGTTCTCAGTTGGATTCTATTATTTGAACTGTCACTGGGGGAAAGGGAGTTTTTCTGCCTCAGGATAAAAAACCTAAGGGTAAATCTAAGGCTTCTAACCGTTTTCGTTCCTTTCGTCAAAATAAGGAACAAAAACTCAATCCTTCCCCCAAGGAATCTGTTTCCAATTGGAAACCTTACTCAAATAGGAATAAATCCAAGCCATTTAAGAAACCAAAGTCAGCCCCTAAGTCCGCATGAAGGTGCGGCCCTCATTCCAGCTCAGCTGGTAGGGGCAGATTAAGGTTATTCAAGGATATTTGGATAAATTCTGTCCAAAATCAATGGATTCAGAGCATTGTCTCTCAAGGGTATCGAATAGGATTCAGAGTAAGACCTCCTGTGAGAAGATTTTTTCTCTCACGTATCCCAGCAAATCCAGTAAAAGCTCAGGCTTTCCTGAAGTGTGTTTCAGACCTGGAGTCTTCAGGGGTAATCATGCCAGTTCCTTTTCAGGAACAAGGTTTGGAGTTTTATTCAAATCTATTCATTGTCCCAAAGAAGGAAAATTTATTCAGACCAGTTCTGGATCTGAAAATTTTGAATCATTATGTAAGAGTACCAACTTTCAAGATGGTGACTATAAGGACTTTTCTGCCTTTTGTTCAGCGAGGACATTATATGTCCACAATAGACTTGCAGGATGCATACCTTCATATTCCGATTCATCCAGAACATTATTAGTTTCAGAGATTCTCTTTTCTAGACAAGCATTACCAATTTGTTGCTCTTCCATTTGGCCTAGCAACAGCTCCAAGAATCTTTTCAAAGGTTCTAGGTGCCCTACTCTCTGTAATCAGAGAACAGGGTATTGCAGTGTTTCCTTATTTGGACGATATCTTGGTACTAGCACAGTCTTTACGTTCTGCAGAATCTCACACAAATCAACTAGTGTTGTTTCTTCGAAAACATGGTTGGAGGATCAATTTACCAAAAAGTTTCTTGATTCCTCCGACAAGGGTCACCCTTTTAGGCTTCCAGATAGATTCAGTGTCCATGACTCTGTCTCTAACAGACAAGAGACGTTTAAAATTGGTTGCAGCCTGCCGGCACCTTCAGTCTCAGTCATTCCCTTCGGTGGCTATGTGCATGGAAGTTTTAGGTCTCATGACTGCAGCATCGGACACGATCCCCTTTGCTTGTTTTCACATGAGACCTCTACAGTTTTGTATGCTGAACCAATGGTGCAGGGATTATACAAAGATATCACAATTAATATCCTTAAATCCCAATGTACGACACTCTCTGACGTGGTGGATAGATCACCATCGTTTAGTTCAAGGGGCTTCTTTTGTTCGTCCAACCTGGACTGTGATCACAACAGATGCGAGTCTTTCAGGTTGGGGAGCTGTTTGGGGATCTCTGACAGCACAAGGGGTTTGGAAATCTCAAGAGGCGAGATTACCAATAAATATTTTAGAACTCAGTGCAATTCTCAGAGCTCTTCAGTTTTAACCTCTGTTAAAGAGAGAACCGTTCATTTGTTTTCAGACAGACAATATCACAACACTGGCATATGTCAATCATCAGGGTGGGACTCACAGTCCCCAAGCTATGAAAGAAGTATCTCGGATACTTGCTTGGGCAGAATCCAGCTCCTGTCTAATCTCTGCGGTGTGTCAAGGTATTTGAAATATTATTAAATAATATATAGAAATATATTTAACTTTATCTAATAAATCTGTGGATGTGAACATGGTCTGTAGGACAAAGGATTAGATCTCCCCCACTCCAATTGCACAGGAGACATTCTTGGCTGAAAGGAGAACAAAGGATTATCTCTGGCAGATCTCACACACTCAATATGTTAAATTATGCAATTGTATAATTTAGCAAGGAACTAAAATATAACAGTTTCAGGATACAGGCAAATATATGGAGACGAAATGTCTGAATTACCCTTTTGGAACTGATCAAAATCATGGAGAGGCAGCTTTTATGCACATGGTGTTAATTTTTAAATCCACATCTGCACTGCTGGCTAAACAGGAAATATGCTGCATTAAGACTTTTACAACTACTCGTGGATTGACCCCATGTGGTGAGTATGAGACAAAAAGTCTGGCAACTGAAGTTACTGAAAAGTTAGAATGTTAGGATAATACAGTGAAGGCCCATGACTTACATTATGATTTCAAAACAACTATATATATTTTAATGGATATGAGATGTATATTTATGTGATATCAAACATTAACATCTAAATATATATATATATGGAAAGTAAAAGATTGAATGATATATATATATATATATATATATATATATATATATTTTGAAGGCATGAATATCTTAGCCTCTGTGTGTTTAAGAACATGAATAGATGTTTATGGACCTGAAGAGAAGTGATTATTAACATTTATTTTTATTTCAGATCGACATAAACAGGATTTATGTATTCAGGAAGAAATACACAGAAATGTCACATACTATATCTGGGTGGATGCAAATATCAGGAGTTTTAAATACTACCAATCTGGAGATATAAAAATAAGCTGTTATTTGCAAAGAAATGCCAGAATACTGATAAAATTATAATGCATTTTAAGCTAATAATTAGCAGTGTTAAATTACCTTAATATAATAAAATGTTAATAATATAACATATTTGGTATCAGAATAATCAGAAAAAATAACCTAATATTAACCATCTGTAATTGGGGTTATATATGATTAATGCAGAGAGTGTGATCTGATTAAATAACCATTTTATAAAAAAAAAATTAACTTGCTTAAAAATGTCAGAAATGTTGTATTGTATTGCTATGTTGTACTGTATGCTGCCACCTGGTGTTATGTTGCGAGAACTACAGCCAGAAGGTTCTTTCTGGCTGTTAAAAATGAAATTTCCAAGGGCCAATCCGATTTAGACTTCCCAGATAACCAATGGGAAGGTCAGCTCCCGTAGTGCCACCCACATGATGTCATCAATGATTATATAATGGGAGTGTTGAATGCACAAGAGAGAGTTGTCTGTAACTTGTTGAAAATTAGTGATCTGATTTTGGCTGCGATATACCTGAAAAAAAAAGTTCACTTCAGCAAGGAGCTTAAAACTTATCCTCGATTTGTGCAAAAACCTTCTTTCAAATGAGATGACCTAAAGACCGCTACAAATTGGTTCAAAATTGGTGAAGTATATTGTATTTTAAATTGGTAGTTATAAGCCTAGGTATTGTTCAAATCTGTGTCTGAATTGGCTAAGTAACTCATCTATACAAGTTCTGATATTGTCGGTTAATTTTGTATTAGGATAAATTGCAGTTAAATAGCAGAATATATATTTTATCCTATTGTTTTATAAACACTGTTTAGAATTGTATTGCTTGGATGTTAAAGGTTTTTAGTCCCATTGTGTTAAATAAATAAGGCTGAATTGTGAAGGTATATTGTTCTGGGTTTTGTAAGAAGAATAGCATATCTTAAGAGTTGGTTCTAACGCATATAAACTTTTATTTAGTTTCCTTTTATTGCAAATATAGTTCAATATGTTTATGGATATTAACTAAATAAAAGAATTCAGATATTTATATTAATTGTATGGTCTAGTAGGTGCATGGTTGATAAGGGTTTCTATTTCTTTGTATTGTGTTTATAACCCTGCCACAAACTTATATATATTATTTGGATAGCACTGCTAAGATTTTCATAAATATACTGACATAATAATTGGAGGCACTTTTTCTGAGATTTAATAATATCCATCATAATTGATATAATATATTTGTAAGTAAATAGAAATTATTATAAAAGAGAAAAAAAATAATAATAATTCATATTTCGATATTAATATTTTGAAGATATAATTTTTTTTTTGAAAAGTTGAAATATTAATTTTCATATTTCGAGATTGACATTAATATCTTGAAATATTATTAAAGATTAATTTTGAAAAATTAATAAAAATATTAATTTTTCATATTTCAAAATTAATCAAAAATATTAATTTTTCATATTTTCAAAGTTAATCAAAAATATTAATTTTTCATATTTCGGAATATTAATTTTTCATATTTCAAAATTAATAATATATTTTTTTGAAATATAAAAATTTTCCTTCTCTCTTTTTATTGGCAAAAATTGTATTAGCGTTTTAGTTTAACTAAGTACTAAACCAATATAATAATGTCTGTAGCCAGAAGTGACTCATTTAATTCTATACATAGCAATGAAATTGGTCCCATAACCATACCTATTACTAAAGGTCAGGTCCTTAAGAAAGATATCTTAAGTTACCTTAAAGGGAAGTTTAATATTGCGGGTGAATTAAATGATTTTATGGATATGCTTGAAACTAGGGCTAAAAATATTACCGTTAATAATAATATGTGGAATGAAGAGAATGAATTCTTCCAGGAATTATTAATGATTAATCAATGCGAAGCTCCCAAAAAGCGAGACGAACTAATACTAAAATCCTGGCCCCTTTTAATATGCATAATTGACGAAATGTCGTTTTGTGTCACAGACAAACGATTGCAAATACAGGAGCTAGAAAATAGTATTCGTTCCTCGCGCAGACGCGAAGAGGGTTTAAAAATAGCCAAAAATAAAATGGATGAATTTGCCCAAAACCTAGCCACCTTAGATAAGCACAATATGGACTTAATCGCGCAGATACAAGATTTAAATAAACAGCTTGCGCAAAGCCAGAGAGAATTAAGCGATTTAAAAAGGTCATATCGCCATAATGAAAACCCCTATATTAGCAATGAGAATAATACAGATAATGCTAACTCCTTTAGCGAACGCGTCAGGGACGAGGTACGAAAATATATAGAACAACATAGACAAATGACCCCTAACGGGTCAGAAGTAGATTTCCCAAATAGACAATCCCCTCAGGATGTAAATCCAGAGGACAGCTGTAGCGCAGCTGATGCGGGGGAGGGAAACTCTAACAGAGAATCCCAAAATAAGTCTGATAAAGTCTATGATTCCCATAAAATAATCACTTTCGTACAACACGCAGTACCTATATTCTCCAATAAGGGAACAACATCTGTAATTGATCATTTACAGGCTTTTGAAAATGCGTTAGCTATAATGAATGTTACAAGTGAGAAATTGAAAATTGAATTTCTACCTTGGGTATTTGACAGTAAGCATCACAAATTCTTTGCCTCACTAAAGGATATGAATATTCATTCCTGGAATGGGGTAAAACAACAATGCAGAAAAGAATTCGGGCAATATCGCACTAAAATTGCCGCGAAAATAGCGGTATATGGTTTAAAGTGTCGTGCGAATCAGAGTCCAGTCGAATTCCTTTCTGTATTGAAAAATGCGTACAGTATGGCTGAAGATAATCCCAGATTTGATGGCTCAGAATTTGTAAATTTATTTTTTGAAGCATTGCCTACACCCATCAAAATCAACTTAGCTAGAGATTTTGATGAGGACTGCTCATTGGAATGGCTGATCAAAGAGAGTACGAAGTTATACTCTATTCAGCAGTCCAGTGAGCAGGGGGTTAAAAAGGAGTCAAAACCCAAAATTGTGGCAGAAACTAGGGTGTCACCTAGCCCCCTCAATTTGGAGTCTAACAAGAGGACTTATGCAGAGGTGGCCAGTCAAAACAGGCCATCTCCACAGAGGTTTAATTCTGCCCCTCCCCCTACACAGGTTGAGGCGCAGGGAGACTATAACCAAAGTGGGGGACATAATCAGGTGAATAATTACTCACAAAGAGAATACTCACCAAATAATCGGTATCCACGCAAGGGTAGATACAATAAACGGCGAAGATATTCTCAGGGTAACCAGACACCCCAGGTATATAATGCTCCCCAAAGTACTAATACTGAACAAGCTGAACCCCAGGGGCAACCACGCCAGAATAGAAATAGTGGCCCTGATTCTGAGGGAACCCAATGGTCCAGGAATCAGTACAATGGGGCACCAAGAGATAGGCCCAGGGGTAGAGGTAACTTGTACAATCAGGTAGATATGCTGTTTACCCAATTAAATCGGTTGAGCGAACAAATCGCTAATATGAGTCAAAAATCTACGGCTCAGCAACCGAACAATACTTTTTTAGGGGTACAGCCAGTGGTCAGCAGTGGACCACAGGCACAGTCATAAATACTGCAGTATCACCTGAAGGGGAGGGGAGAGATATACAAAATGTAGTAATAAATATCAATGATACTAATCATGTTATCTCCCCACAGACCGGAAACGGACAAATTAGCTGTGACAATGAGCGACATCAGCCGGGAAAAATTAACCAAACTTTTCCTCTGCAGTGTTCTCTTAACATTATTTCCACAGATGCAGTACACAAGAACCCAGCTGACCTTGTCATAGGGGAAACAGGTAGGTATGAAATTTCCTCTGCATCGAATGACACAGCGGATCCAGGTAAAACGTGGCGAAGCCCACAGATGTACAAGAATGCAAATTTTATGTGTGAAATGATAGAAACTACAGGAAGATATTATGTACTAGTTGAGCTGCAAGATTCAGTCTCCAACCCTATCAGGGGATTAATTGACACTGGGTCACAGGCAACTATCTTATCCCACAGGTACTACACACAGCTAAATGAGCTAACACCCCACAAACCCAAAATAAGAGAATTTGACGGTTCTCTAATAGGTGTTGGGGGTGACTCCCTAAAAGTCTACGGTACTGCCTGGTTAAAATTTAAATTGGGGAACAGGATCATAAGACACCCTGTCATTATAGTGGATCTGCCAACTGATCGTTTAATTATTGGTAGTGATCTCCTGAAACGATTAAGCACCATAATTGATTGCATAAATAATGTAATTTGGTCACAAGTTAAACGGCCTATCAATTATGAAAAATCTGGTATATCTCGCACCCGACATAGCTGTCACGTGGTGGAAGAGAAACCAGATGCTGTGGAGATTCATTTCAGGAATAACTCTGTACCTGAAATCACTATTCTACAAATAGATGACCAGACTCCTTTTAGTGGCTCTGATGGTAATACTTTTAAAATTTCGCCCGGAAAGATAGCAAATATCTCCCTAGATGGCGATATATTAACCATATCACTCCACAAGGGGGATCCTAAAATCCCTAAAGGGGGAGACCATGCTCAATACCTCACAGGGATTGAGAGAGTTAAAGAGGATCTATTTATCCCTATACAAGTACATGACCTTGGTAAAACCAAGTATGCTAAAATAAATTTAAAACAGGAAGCTAGCTATATAAGCGAAGGTTTATTAGCGCAAATAGCTGAACCTAAAGTGATTAAATATCTTTCTCCCCAAGACCACTGTGTCAACGGCCTGGATGACAGGTCTGAAAGCTATAACATCACAGCTAAGTGCTTATTATCTATCTCTATTGGTAATAAGTCAGTGAAGCACCTGTTTTTAGTTTTAAATACTCCCCATAATCAAATATACATTGGCAATGATATCTTACATAGATATGCCATACAAATAGATTTGATTAATTCTTGCCTCTGGAGCAGGTTAAAGGGGGACCCTGAAGTATTTCAGGATGAAAATGCAGCCCTGAAATCAAACCAGCAATTGCCATATGCTGTGAATATGCAGGTATCTAGCGATGTTATAATTCCTGCTGGGGCTGATAAATTTCTTTTACCCTTACAGGTAAAGAGAGGTCAGAAATTAAAAACTTCTGAAACACTGATTTGCCTCTCCCATAGAATACAAAATCTGGGTGTCTCAGTAACCTACACTCCTATGGTGAATATTGGAACTGTTCCAATACATATTATTGTGCATAACATGACCCCACAGGATATAACATTATCCAAGGGAACTACCATAGGATATGCACTGGAATCAAGTTATTACACTTTTGGATTCCAGAATAATGTAATTGGGCTAATACCTGAAGGATACCTAACTGAAGAACAATTAATAGAACAATCCTTTGCATCTATGCCAGAGGGTCTATTTAATGTTCAATCTATTTATCCCTTCAG
The DNA here is from genome assembly GCF_027579735.1 of Bombina bombina. Lineage (NCBI taxonomy): Eukaryota > Metazoa > Chordata > Amphibia > Anura > Bombinatoridae > Bombina > Bombina bombina. The sequence goes on along the minus strand of NC_069507.1, from coordinate 55,172,404 downwards.
CTCAGGGGAAGGCATCTGTAAAATTGAAGAAGCCTCTCTAGTGTTTGATCAGCCAATCAAACAGCAAGATTACCCCAATACCCAGAGTCATGGGAGCAATGTAAATTATAATCAAGGGGATCTCACCTCTAGACTGGAAGAAGCCTATGAAATAGGACAGCCTGAAATCTTTCCAGGATTTCAGCAAATAGTCGAAGAGCAAATATCCTTAGCTAATGGCTGTTCCAGCGATGATGAACGCCAACAGCTGCGAGAACTACTGATGGAGTACAAGGATATTTTTGCTAAGGATTCTTATGACTGTGGTACTACAGACTTGCACATTGCAAGAATACAAACAGATCCCGATGCACCACCTGTATTTGTCAAACAATACAGACTTCCCTTAGCCTCATATGATTCTCTTGCAGAGATCATAAGGAATTTGGAAGAAAGAGGTATTATCAGACAGGTGCACAGCTCTTATAATAATCCTATTCTAGGTGTCCTTAAGCCCAATGGACAATGGCGTTTGTGTGCTGATTTAAGACAGCTAAACAAACGAGTATACATGTCTGGCTGGCCTGTACCATACATTGACCAGTGCCTAGCACAAATGCAAGGATCCAAAATATTCACTGCCATTGATTGTGCACAGGGATATTGGACCATAAAGGTACATGAAGAGGACCAATATAAGCTAGCATTCTCCTTCCAAAAGGTTCAGTATGCATTCCAGAGACTTCCATTTGGATACATAAATTCTGGACATGAATTTGCTGTATTCATGCATAAGGCTATGCCTGACGCACTGGAAAGGGGGACCTTATCTTATGTTGATGATGTTTTAATCAAAAGCACAGACTTGGAAAAACACATCACAGAACTTAAACACGTCCTCAGCCAACTTAAAAGGGCAGGTGTCAAATTATCCCTGCAAAAAGCTCAATGGTGCCGCACTCGTGTAAACTTCTTGGGGCATGAAGTTACCTCTGACGGATTAAATCCCCAGAAGAAAAAGGTGGAAGCTATAGTGAATTCTAAAAACCCAACTAACTTAAAGGAATTGAGATCATTCCTGGGTATGACGAATTATTCTCGCAAATTCATTGATAATCATGCGGAATTAGCTAAACCACTACTACTTCTTCTAAAGAAGGATGTGAAATGGCACTGGAGTGAGTCTCAAGAGACAGCCATCAGAGAGCTGAAGAGAAAACTCACTCAAGCACCTTGCTTAGCGTACCCTGAAGGTGGTAAACCTTTCTACTTAGAAACAGGGTACACAGATGTAAGCATGAGTGCTGTGTTATACCAAAAGCATGATAATTTGAACAAATCCATTGCTTATGCGAGCAAAAATCTATCCCCAGTAGAAATAAAGTTTAACGATTGCGAAAAAGCCCTCTTATCTACTGTATGGGCTCTACAAAATTTCCGCAGCTATATACAGGGCGAGAAAATTATTGTAGAAACGGCCCACCAGCCTTTGCTATATTTGCAAAGTGAGAGAATAAGAGATGGGAATTTGTCTAATAGCCGCATAACAGCGTGGACTCTTTCCTTGCAAGGCTGGCCATTAGAAATTCGCTACAAGCAGAATAAAAAGAATCCAGTCGCACAAGGACTTGCTGAGCTCCACGACTGTACTGATAGAGATCCTGGGGAAGAATTATCAGAAGATGATTTTCTGGAGGAACAATTGCTTTCCCCATATAAAATGTACAATGAGGACCATTGCCAAACACTACCTTGGGTGTATGTTGATGGTTGTTCTTACCATGCCACTATTGATAATGAGCGCAGATTAGTTGCTGGCATTGGTATAACTGGGGCAAATGGATTCCCAAATTTATCTGTAGGTTTCAACATTGGACCAAGATCCAGTCAAGTTGCAGAACTAACTGCTGTTTTCAAAACCATTGAAATGGCTATTGAACATGGTATTCATGAATTTGTGATCATAACTGACTCAAATTATGTGCGTGACAGTTTTGTTGAATACCTGCCAACTTGGAAAAGAAATGGCATGCAGAAAAGCAATAACAAACCAGTCAAGCATGGCAAGTTGTTCTGCGAGATTGATAATCTGGTAGTATCCAATGATTTAACCATACACTGGAAAAAGACCAAGGGTCATTCCAGAGTTCTAGGTCCTGATAAGGAAGGCAATGACCTTGCGGATTCATTAGCCAAACAAGGAGCCATAACTGGAGAACTCCTTAATATTGACCACTTAATGGGTGCAATTCAGGTAGAAGCCATTACCAGAAACCAGGCAAAACAACAGAGTGAGCCTAACTTGGTACAATGGAGTCAGGATTCTCCTAGTGAGGACCTGATCACTAGTCAAAAAGAAGACCCCATTGTAGGCATCTTCTATAAACACATAGAAGATCCTGAAAGCAACCCCATCTCAAAAGATGATTGTATTGGCAAAGAAGATCTGAGAATCTTAATAAAATCTAAATCACAATTCAAATTACAGGATGGTTTGTTAATTAGAACCTCCAAAACTGGCATCCAGCAGTGGGTAGTACCCACCAAGTTCAGAGGTCTAATGCTTCAACATGCCCATGATGCTCCCACATCTGGTCATCGTGGTGCCAAACTCACGTATGAAATATTACGTGATTATGCTTTTTGGCCACACATGTTGAAAGATGTTCAAACCTACTGTCAAGGGTGTTTAATCTGTCCACAGTTCCAACCCACTGCACCAACGCATAGAGCGCCATTGCAGAAAAGGGGGATGGTAATGCCATGGTCAGATATACAAATTGATTTTATTGGTCCGGTAACAAGGTCATCAAGAGGTAACAAGTACATGTTAACAGTGACATGCCTGTTCACTAAATGGGTAGAGTGCATTAGTGCACCTAACAATAGTGCTGAAACATGTGCAGCATTGCTCATCAACCATGTGTTTTCAAGATTTGGTTTGCCCCAAAGAATCGAATCAGATCGGGGGACCCACTTCACTAGCGAAGTGATGACGAAAATGTGGAAAATACTAGGGGTTAAAAGAAAGCTCCATATTGCTTATAGAGCTGCCTCAAGTGGTGGTGTAGAGCGTTACAACCAATCCATTGTTAAAATCCTCAAAAAGTTTGTGAGTGAAACAGGTAAAGACTGGGATGTAAAACTACCTCTAGTCTTAATGGCATTAAGAGCAACTCCAAGTAGTGCTACCAAGATATCACCTTTTGAACTGATGACTGGTAGAAGAATGGTTCTACCTCAGCATCTACTGTACCGTACATCAGACCAAAACTTGATAAACGCTGCCAATACACATCAATATGTGGAAAACCTAAGGAAACACCTGCAACATGCCTTTGCATTTGCTCAAAGGAATTTAGAAAGAGCCGCAACTGCCACTAAAACCTATTATGATCTCAAAACGTCCAAAAAGGAATATGAAATAAATGATAAAGTTTATCTTTATAACTTTGGGAGAGATCAGGTTAGGGAGAAGAAATTTCTTCCCTCATGGAAAGGTCCTTTTGTCATTACTGACAAAATATCTCCAGTGGCCTATAAAATACGGATCCCCAAAAATGAAGGTTTCATAGATAAATGGGTACATATCAATCAATTGCGGGCACGTCATCCCAGATCCCAACTACAAGTCATAGAGGGAGAATGAAGTGTCATATCCCCAAATGAACTAGAGACATACTATAGTTTAAAGATGCCTAACTGATAAACATGAAGGTTCAAAATTGACAGACTATCTACATAGAAGACTGTCCATGATGTGTACGGTCAACATCCTCACCAAATACCACTAACCTTGATCCAATTCAAATACATGTGTCCTACATATTTTTGAATTGGAAAGGGGGATTTATGTCAAGGTATTTGAAATATTATTAAATAATATATAGAAATATATTTAACTTTATCTAATAAATCTGTGGATGTGAACATGGTCTGTAGGACAAAGGATTAGATCTCCCCCACTCCAATTGCACAGGAGACATTCTTGGCTGAAAGGAGAACAAAGGATTATCTCTGGCAGATCTCACACACTCAATATGTTAAATTATGCAATTGTATAATTTAGCAAGGAACTAAAATATAACAGTTTCAGGATACAGGCAAATATATGGAGACGAAATGTCTGAATTACCCTTTTGGAACTGATCAAAATCATGGAGAGGCAGCTTTTATGCACATGGTGTTAATTTTTAAATCCACATCTGCACTGCTGGCTAAACAGGAAATATGCTGCATTAAGACTTTTACAACTACTCGTGGATTGACCCCATGTGGTGAGTATGAGACAAAAAGTCTGGCAACTGAAGTTACTGAAAAGTTAGAATGTTAGGATAATACAGTGAAGGCCCATGACTTACATTATGATTTCAAAACAACTATATATATTTTAATGGATATGAGATGTATATTTATGTGATATCAAACATTAACATCTAAATATATATATATATTGAAATTAAAAGATTGAATGATATATATATATATATATATATATATATATATATATATATATATTTTGAAGGCATGAATATCTTAGCCTCTGTGTGTTTAAGAACATGAATAGATGTTTATGGACCTGAAGAGAAGTGATTATTAACATTTATTTTTATTTCAGATCGACATAAACAGGATTTATGTATTCAGGAAGAAATACACAGAAATGTCACATACTATATCTGGGTGGATGCAAATATCAGGAGTTTTAAATACTACCAATCTGGAGATATAAAAATAAGCTGTTATTTGCAAAGAAATGCCAGAATACTGATAAAATTATAATGCATTTTAAGCTAATAATTAGCAGTGTTAAATTACCTTAATATAATAAAATGTTAATAATATAACATATTTGGTATCAGAATAATCAGAAAAAATAACCTAATATTAACCATCTGTAATTGGGGTTATATATGATTAATGCAGAGAGTGTGATCTGATTAAATAACCATTTTATAAAAAAAAAATTAACTTGCTTAAAAATGTCAGAAATGTTGTATTGTATTGCTATGTTGTACTGTATGCTGCCACCTGGTGTTATGTTGCGAGAACTACAGCCAGAAGGTTCTTTCTGGCTGTTAAAAATGAAATTTCCAAGGGCCAATCCGATTTAGACTTCCCAGATAACCAATGGGAAGGTCAGCTCCCGTAGTGCCACCCACATGATGTCATCAATGATTATATAATGGGAGTGTTGAATGCACAAGAGAGAGTTGTCTGTAACTTGTTGAAAATTAGTGATCTGATTTTGGCTGCGATATACCTGAAAAAAAAAGTTCACTTCAGCAAGGAGCTTAAAACTTATCCTCGATTTGTGCAAAAACCTTCTTTCAAATGAGATGACCTAAAGACCGCTACAAATTGGTTCAAAATTGGTGAAGTATATTGTATTTTAAATTGGTAGTTATAAGCCTAGGTATTGTTCAAATCTGTGTCTGAATTGGCTAAGTAACTCATCTATACAAGTTCTGATATTGTCGGTTAATTTTGTATTAGGATAAATTGCAGTTAAATAGCAGAATATATATTTTATCCTATTGTTTTATAAACACTGTTTAGAATTGTATTGCTTGGATGTTAAAGGTTTTTAGTCCCATTGTGTTAAATAAATAAGGCTGAATTGTGAAGGTATATTGTTCTGGGTTTTGTAAGAAGAATAGCATATCTTAAGAGTTGGTTCTAACGCATATAAACTTTTATTTAGTTTCCTTTTATTGCAAATATAGTTCAATATGTTTATGGATATTAACTAAATAAAAGAATTCAGATATTTATATTAATTGTATGGTCTAGTAGGTGCATGGTTGATAAGGGTTTCTATTTCTTTGTATTGTGTTTATAACCCTGCCACAAACTTATATATATTATTTGGATAGCACTGCTAAGATTTTCATAAATATACTGACAGGTGCATATCCCAGGTGTAGACAATTGGGAGGCGGATTATCTCAGCCATCAGACTTTACATCCAGGGGAGTGGTCTCTCCATCCAGATGTGTTTTCTCAGATTGTTCAGATGTGGGGTCTTCCAGAGATAGATCTCATGGCCTCTCATCTAAACAAGAAACTTCCCAGATACCTGTCCAGGTTCAGGGATGTTCAGGCGGAAGCAGTGGATGTGCTGACACTTCCTTGGTGTTATCATCCTGCTTACATTTTCCCGCCTCTAGTTCTCCTTCCAAGAGTGATCTCCAAAATCATCATGGAACAATCGTTTGTGTTGCTGGTGGATCCAGCATGGCCACACAGGTTTTGGTAAGCGGATCTGGTTCGGATGTCCAGTTGCCAGCCTTGACCACTTCCGTTAAGGCCGGACCTACTGTCTCAAGGTCCGTTTTTCCATCAGGATCTCAAATCATTAAATTTGAAGTTATGGAAATTGAACGCTTAGTACTAAGTCATAGAGGTTTCTCTGACTCAGTGATTAATACTATGTTACAAGCTCGTAAATCTGTCTCTAGAAAGATTTATTATAGAGTTTGGAAGACTTACATTTCATGGTGTTCTTCTCATAAATTCTCTTGGCATTCTTTTAGAATTCCTAGAATGTTACAGTTTCTTCAGGATGGTTTGGATAAGGGTTTGTCTGCAAGTTCCTTGAAAGGACAAATCTCTGCTCTTTCTGTTTTATTTCACAGAAAGATTGCTATACTTCCTGATATTCACTGTTTTGTACAGGCTTTAGTTCGTATTAAGCCTGTCATTAAATCAATTTCTCCTCCTTGGAGTCTTAATTTGGTTCTGAAGGCTTTACAGGCTCCTCCATTTGAGCCTATGCATTCTTTGGACATTAAACTACTTTCTTGGAAAGTGTTGTTCCTTTTGGCTATCTCTTCTGCTAGAAGAGTTTCTGAGCTATCTGCTCTTTCTTGTGAGTCTCCTTTTCTGATTTTTCATCAGGATAAGGCAGTTTTGCGGACTTCTTTTCAATTTTTTTCCTAAGGTTGTGAATTCTAACAACATTAATAGAGAAATTGTTGCCCCTTCCTTGTGTCCTAATCCAAAGAATTATTTGGAAAGATCCTTACATTCTTTGGATGTGGTAAGAGCTTTGAAATATTATGTGGAAGCTACTAAAGATTTCAGGAAGACTTCCAGTCTATTTGTTTTATTTTCTGGTCCTAGGAAAGGTCAGAAGACTTCTGCTATTTCCTTGGCTTCTTGGTTGAAACTTTTGATTCATCAAGCTTATTTGGAGTAGGGTCAGGCCCCGCCTCAGAGAATTACAGCTCATACTACTAGATCAGTCTCCACTTCATGGGCCTTTAAGAATGAAGCTTCAGTTGATCAGATTTGCAAAGCGGCAACTTGGTCCTCTTTGCATACATTTACTAAATTCTACCGTTTTGCTGTATTTGCTTCTTCAGAAGCAGTTTTTGGTAGAAAAGTTCTTCAGGCAGCTGTTTCAGTTTGATTCTTCTGCTTTTGATTTAAGTTTTTTTCTTTCATTTATGAGAATAAACTTATTTTTTTGGGTTGTGGATTAATTTTTTCAGCGGAAAATGGCTGGTTTTATTTTTATCCCTCCCTCTCTAGTGACTCTTGCGTGGAGTTCCACATCTTGGGTATTGCTATCCCATACGTCACTAGCTCATGGACTCTTGCCAATTACATGAAAGAAAACATCATTTTTGTAAGAACTTACCTGGTAAATTAATTTCTTTCATATTGGCAAGAGTCCATGAGGCCTACCCTTTTTATGGTGGTTATGATTTTTTGTATAAAGCACAATTATTTCCAAATTGCTTTTGTTGATGCTTTCTACTCCTTTCTTTATCACCCCACTACTTGGCTATTCGTTAAACTGTATTGTGGGTGTGGTGAGGGGTGTATTTATAGGCATTTTGAGGTTTGGGAAACTTTGCCCCTCCTGGTAGGATTGTATATCCCATACGTCACTAGCTCATGGACTCTTGCCAATATGAAAGAAATGAATGTATCAGGTAAGTTCTTACATAAATTATGTTTTTCAGGACAATGGGTAGCTTTTTTTTTTTTTTTAGAGTTAGGTTTTTTTATTTTGGGGAGTTGGTTGGGTAGTGGGTTTTACTGTTGGGGGATCTTTGCATTTTTTTTTTCAGGTAAAAGAGCTGATTTATTTAGGGCAATGCCCTACAAAAGACCCTTTTAAGGGCTATTGGTAGTTTATTATAGGCTAGGTTTTTTTATTTTGGGGGGGCTTCTTTATTGTTGTAGGGTTATTAGATTAGATGTAATTGTTTTTATTTTGGATAATTTCGTTTGTTATTTTTTGTAATTTAGTGTTTGTTATTTTTTAAAATTTTGTATTTTGTATTTTTTGTAATTTTAGATTTACATTTTTTTAATAGTGTTAGTTTTTTTTAATGTGTAATTTAGTTTATTTAATTAAAGTTATTTTAATTTTAGTATAATAGTTTAGTATAATAGCTATGTAAGTTTAATTGTTAGTTTAAACTTAAGTTTTTTTAATTTCACAGGTAAGTTTTTATTTAATAACTTTATTATAGTGGGGGCAATGTCGGGGAGCAGCAGAATAGGGGTTAATAACTTTATTATAGTGGCGGCAATGTCGGGAGCATCAGATTAGGGGTTAATAACTTTATTTAGGTGTTGCTATGTCGGGAATGGCAGATTAGGGGTGTTTAGACTTGGGGTTTATGTTAGGTTTAAACGTAACTTTTTTTTCCCCATAGACATCAATGGGGTTGCATTACGGCGATCGCCATTCAGCTCTTTGGGTGTTAGGAAAAAAACTAACACCTTCTCCCCATTGATGTCTATGGGGAAAGCGTGCACGAGCGCGTCAAAGCAGCCCTTGGATTTTGTGCAGTATGGAGCTCATCACCACCATATCGCACGCACAACGCATTTTTTAAAAAACTAGTAATGGCAATGCTATGGAGGGTGAAATAACGCAGCTTTTCTTGCGTTCGTTTCGCACCCTCTATAGCGAAAAACTTGTAATCTAGGTGAAGGCGTTTACTGGCGCATTAAAGTGATGGTAAACCCCAGTGTTTGTGAAACGCTAGGATTTACCAGTGCTACAAATAAAAGGGACTTTCAGTCATGAAGTGTAAAATAGTTCATGCTGAAAGCTCCTTTATTTGCCTGCCTCATTCGCTGTGCTGAGCGCCTCAGGCCGCCCATGATAGAACGCTATATTTCCAGTGAGGTGACGTTTCCACCTCTTAGCATTATGCTGGATAGCTAGCACGCTATTGGCTAACATCACCTTATAGATTGTATTGTGTCATTATCTTTATTAGTGTTGTGCACTGCTGGTCTGAATATTATTTTTATAGGTTATGTTAAGGGGGCGCCAATGGGAGTTTATAAAACCAAGGGGGCAGTGACCTGAAAAAGTTTGCGAACCACTGATAAAGGGTGCAATTTTAAATATGTTCCAGTTTATTTCTGTTTTACCTCTTTCCCTTTGTATTCTTTGTTGAAACTTAACTCCTTTCAATGAGAGCATACTGTGGTAGGCTCAGGTGCATGCACACGTATTGACACTGTATGTCAGCAGTGTCTGCAACAATGTAATCCATATAGTGCACACTCCTGAGTAAACCTCAGTATGCTCTTTTGCAAAGTGTAAAAGACCAATATAAAGTTAATTTGATAATATGAGTATATAGGAAAGTTCATTTTTTTTATTATTGTACATTTAATCTTGAATTCCATATAAGTAATTCTCTTGTTATCCTTTGTTGAATAGTATATATAGGTAGGCTAGGAAGCAGCAATGCCATAATGGAAGCTGGTTGCTGATCTGTGGCTGCACATATATGCCTATTTTCATTAGCTCACATGATGTGCTCAGCTAGCTCCCAGTAGTCGATTGCTGCTCATTCAACAAAGGATACCAAGAGAATGAAGCAAATTTGATAATAGAAGTAAATTGGAAAGTTATCTAACATTATATCTAACATTATATACTCTTTTTTAAATATGAAAGAGAAAATTGGGGTTTTATTTCCCCTTCCAGAATATGCATTAATGAATCTAATTGGATAACTGATTTTAAATTGAATTGAATGCAACTTGTAATACATTAGGTCTAACAGTGGCAGATGAGGGCTCTGAATGAAGCATGTATCCTTTATGGGTTTTATATAGGGGCTATAAAATATTCCAAATGATTCATTTTACCTACTGGTGTGTATTAAATTACATATTTAGCTTGTTGCTCGAAACAGCCACTTTTGCCAGTTGAAACCACCTCCTATACTGAAAATTTCAATGCTGTATTATTAGCTATAGAAAAGCTGTTAAAAAGAAACAGCACAAATCAACCTCCCAGTGCTGGTGGTAGTGAAATAAAGAATAATGTAAAGAAGTCTACAATGAAATATCATGAAATCACAGCAAAATAATGCATGACCTCAGCACTGCTGATGCTGATGGGCACTTTTTTTTTCAACTTGCGGCTGGACAGTAGCTGAAGTATAACTGTTACCAGAGCACTTACTCTGGTGAGCTGAAGAAATGTTGAGGTAAAATATCTGCCCTTTTACATAAAGATGTTCAGGCGATATTTTCATGTCAGATTTTTACAGTTATGCTGCATCACTTTCAAGGAGTGCACTAAGAATAGCGCTATTTGTACTGTATATTTTGTATTAGTAGTGTTCCTGTTGTTTGCTGGGTGCCAGGATTAAATGGGAGGTGTTAAAAGGTCATTGCCTACACCTTCTTAGTGATTTGTTATTTGTATGGAAATCCTAGCAATCTTCTTCCTGGCCTCCTCTTCTGGTTTTGACCCTGGCAAGTTCTTTGGCATAATGATAGGACTGTTACACTACTATGATCAGTGGTCATGGGCCAACCCCCACATAAAGCTTTTAACTGTGTACCTGTTGACCCCATGCTTTTTGAACGGCTATTTTTCTGGCATTTCTAAGTCTACCTGAAGATGCAACAGTTTACTCAGAGTTGTTTCAAGTGAAATCCTGCTTAGAGTCTGCAATGCATTTCCTGCTAAGGTGGTTCTAGGGCTGCCTCAACCATGGGACCAAGTGGGTCCAATGGACCCAGGCAGCATTTGACAAAGGGCAGCACTTAAAGGGACAGTATACACTCATTTTCATATGACTGCATGTAATAGACACTACTATAAAGAATAAGATGCACAGATACTGATACAAAAATCCAGTATAAAATGGTTTAAAAACTTACTTAGAAGCTGTCAGTTTGGCTCTGTTGAAAAGGTAGCTGGAAAGCCCACTGCAAGTGGGAAATAAGACACTACCCCCCCTCCCCCTTCTTTTGCATATGAAAAGACCTTTTACACAAACAGAAGCAAGCTGGAGAAGGTAGCTGACAGTATTCACATAAATCTTTGGGGCTTGGTTAGGAGTCTGAAAATCAGAGCAATGTTATTTAAAAATAAGCAAAACTATACATTTATTTAAAAAAAAAACTTTATGGGCTATATAAATAGATCATCTACAAAACATTTATGCAAAGAAAAAATGAGTGTATAATGTCCCTTTAGTGACTGAGTAACTCACTGTCAGACCCAGACCACTCCTTTCCTCTGTCTCCATGGGGAAGTTGCAGGCTCCCAGCAGCATAACCTCATCATACACAAAGATACAGAACCAGTCATTCAAGATGGGACAAGTGCATCTCTTACCACTTATTGTGCAATTGTGCGTAAGCATTGGTTGCATGCAGGTAGGAGGTCAGGCTAAAAGATTGATATGCTTATCAGTAATGTTACTACTGGGGGGGGCATCATTACATGTCAGGTTATGGTGTATATGCGCTCAGGACACAGACCCTCGGGCAGTGGTAGGGAATTGGAGACACCGACCCCTGACCTGGGGAAGAGTATCCTGGACGTGGATAGATGATATTCTGTGGTTCATAGTTGCAAGAAGTTATTGTAGAAATCATAGAGTAAAGCATATGAATATAATATATTGTGACTTCAATGGAAACATAAATTGATACTGTGACTAATGGTTAATAGGAGTAGCTGCAGCATTCATGAGATAAATATAGCAATGTGAGATGTTCAGGCTTCAGAGTAAACTGGTAAAAGGTTGTGACTCATGGATGCAAAGACTTACTGTAGGTTCACAGTACTTAATAGTATTTAGAGCTGTAAGCAGAGTTGTACAGATGATAGACAAATTGCAAGTTTAAGGCATTAAATACTGATTGTGCATATATTGGAAAATCACAGGAGAACTGTTTAACTGAACACATAGATGCAAAGTTCTGAATAGATTAACATGCTTGCAGGAGGATATTTCAACTATGATAACTTGTAGCAGAGAAAAGTAGTAAAGTTTTGAGTGTGATGCTGTTGTAGCAATTTGAGAGACTATAACCAATGCATTGTTGTAATTTAGAAATAGTTCAGAGATTGTTAAGTAGCAGAGTCCAGGAAACAAAAGGAATTATATGGATACTTGCGATTAGATGATTTTAAGCATAGCTTGAAGGAAAGGCTGTAGTTTGTATATGCTGGTAAAATCCATAATGGAAACAGTCACAAACCTCTGTTGTTTCTGGAACAAAACTTCAATACTAATGCTATGCACATTGGGCCTGAGAAGATTTAAAAGGAGGCTGAGAGAATCAGGTGCATGAATGATTAGTTAATTTGGCAGGCAAGTTGAATGCAGATACTGCCCACACAGTATGAATGTCAGTAGCAGGGAAGGCAGTCCTAAAGGGACAGTGATATCAGGCAGGCATATGTTACATTACATTCTTGAACCCAGGCAACACCATGGGGCCCATTTATCAAGCTCCGAATGGAGCTTGAAGGGCCGTGTTTCTAGCGAGTCTTCAGACTTGCAAGAAACAGCAGTTATGAAGCAGCGGTCCATAACCCTGTCCGCCTGCTCTGAGCAGGCGGACAGGAATTGCCACAATACAACCTGATCGAGTATGATCAGGTTGATTGACACCCCCTGCTGGTGGCCGATTGGCCGTGAGTCTGCAGGGGGCGGCGTTATACCAGCAGCTCTTGTGAGCTGCTGGTGCAATGCTGAATACGGAGAGCGTATTGCTCTCCGCATTCAGCGATGTCTGTCAGACCTGATCCGCACTGTCGGATCAGGTCCGACAGACATTTGATAAATGGGCCCCAATATCTTGACCCGGCCCTGAGTGGTTCCAGTCTTCAAAACAAATAAGTGTTTTATTACCTAATAGCCAAAAAATGGAAGTTGCTCCACCTACACACATAGGATTGGAAAGAAAGGACGAAAGAGTTTGGATACATGAGGAGAAACAAGCTTAATCCATTCCAAAAATATTGGGAAGAAACTATTTCATAATAGGAATGAAGCCTACAGCAAAACCCTAACATACAAAAAGGAGGAGACAGAAGAACAGAACAAATTCTCCAGCGAAGTAAGGAAGAGGGATAGTGATAGTACTGTTACACTACTATCATCAGTGGTCATGGGCCATCCCCACTTCTCAGCACCCAATATCACCCTGGGCATTTTGACGCACTGCTTAGTGCCACTCTCTCCTTTCCTACTATTTCTCTTCCAATATATAAATGCTCAGTCCCCACTTACCATTCCTTATCGTTTATTAAGTGGAGAAATAACTATATGTCCTAGCCTTGGAGAGCTCAAATAAGTTAATGTTTTACACTAGGGAATGCAGCCAAAGTCTATTGCAAAGAACAAGCATTCTACCCAACATGTTCAATCAGTGCCGTTCTTTTGTTCTTTCTCTCCTTCTTTCTTTCTTACCCCCATAGTTCTAGTCTTAGCAACAGACAAGTGTTGATTTAAAAAACAAAAAAACAATTATACAAGCCTTAAAGACCTCGAGATCAGAGTTGCTGATCTTGCCCATTATTACTGGGAAATATGAAAACCAAAAGCACTTCCAACATATTGAGGGGGCTAAAAGACACTATGCTTGTGAGCTTGGGTATTGAACCTCAAAAGTGATGACCCTAAAGTGTGGAACAGATGTGTTTATCCTTGTATTGCAAAACCTATTCTTGGAGATGACTTGGGACCTCAATTCATGCCCTTTGTCGCTACATTTTCTATCATTATCTGTTTCAATAAAGTTTTAAAAATTAAAATAAAATAATTGTCACTAACTTCCTTAAAGGGACACTAAACCCAATTTTTTATCTTTTGTAATTCAGATAACTCATGCAATTGTAAGCAACTTTCTAATTGACTCCTATTATCAAATTGTCTTCATTCTCTTAATATCTTTATTTGAAATGCAAGAATGTAAGTTTAGATGCCGGCCCATTTTTGGTGAACAAACTGTGTTGTTCTTGCTGATTGGTGGATAAATTCACCCACCAATAAACAAGTGCTTTCCATGGTGCTGAACCAAAAAAATAGCTTAGATGCCTTCTTTTTCAAATAAAGAAAGCAAGAGAACGAAGAAAAATTGATAATAGGTGTAAATTAGAAAGTTGCTTAAAATTACATGCTCTATCTGAATCACGAAAGAAAAAAAATTGGGTTCAGTGTCCCTTTAAGCAGTGGGGATATGATAAGAGATCAGGCTTTAAAACCTAGGGAAACAGATGTTACACCATGGCACTACCCATTACTTTATACTTTTTTTTTTTCTTTTTACTGTTTAAGCAACTTGGTTTCAATCACAATCTTTCCGATATCACCTCCCTATAACTCAGTTTCAGTTTCGGCCAATATATGAAGTAGACATGTGCGATTCGGTTCGGTTCGATTTGGAAATTCGGAAAATTTGGCAAATTCGGAGATTCGGATCGAACCAAATCTCCGAATTAAAATAGTGCCAAATCTACCGAATAAATCCGAATTACTTCGGATTTATTCTGATTTATTCGGTAGATTCGGATGGCCATGGATTAATCTAGTATTGTACAGTATATTAGGTTATATCACTCTGCTATGGGTTACACCTAATGTACAGTACATAATATTAGTCTAATCCCACCTAACACTTACCGAAATTCCGAATTTCCGAACCGAATCGAACCGAATCCAGCCAAATTTATTCAAATCCGAATGAATCCGAAACAAATCCGAACCGAATTTATTCGAATCCGAATGAATCCGAAACCAATCCGAACCGAATTGATTGAAATTTTTCCGAATTCGAATTGCTCCGAAACCGAAATTCAAATAAATCCGAATCGATCCGAACCAAACCGAATTTTTTTCGCCATGCACATGTCTAATATGAAGCACGTTTTTCAGGGGACCACAATACAATATGGATTCTGCTGATAAATGCCCACAGCCACAACGAGTTTTCAAAAGAAAAGGCCCCGAAAATGTGTTTTTCGTTTTTAAGCACTTGTTTCATACCTCTCGGGGTTCTTTATACCTTCGTACGGCATAGAAGGAAAATACTAATTTACATATGTGAGATTAACCTCTTGTAATCAGAATCCACCCTGATCGCTGCTAAATGATATCAATGCCATTTTTGCTCATTTATTATACTGACACTTTTAATATTTAAAAATAATTTCTTTTTTTTTATATTCCCAATTATTAATTAAAAGAGCTCTGTTTTCTGGTAAAATATACTTCTGAAATCAAGACGAAAACTACATATTTCTATTAGAAGGAAATGGTCGCAATTTATCTCATCTTCTAAAATGAGATTTTAATTGCTCTCACATTGTAAACCGTGAACCCAATCCATTACAACAATGTAGCCGCAAAATAAATGCTATATTTCTTATATATTTTTCTATGTATTACTCCATCAATGGAGTTCATGTAGTCAAAGTTGCACTGGGACATTCCCATTCCATACCTTCCAACTGATACAGATATTACATGATTGTCACAGGGTTAGGAGGTCTGTCCCTCCCTTGCAAATGTCCTGGTTTTCAGGGACTGTCCCAGTTCCACCCATACTGTGCAGTGGTTCCACCCAACCCACACACCCTGCCCATCCACAGCCCCACCCAGGAGGTATCTCATTCTATTTCAGCTGGGGACAAGGCCAGTGACTGAAGCATACACATGTGTGACAACTTCTCATTTGATTTATCTTTGGCTATGTATTTAACCTATCCCCATGGATTAAACAGGCAGTACAATAAAGAGGTTTGTTAAAAAATAAAATGCTCTAAATAAATACCACAATATCCCTTTAATCTCCACCAGAGCCGTTTACTTTTTAATCTGGATTGTGAGATTTATGGGAAGGTTTTTTGTTTTGTTTTTTTTGTCCTCTAAATATGTGTGTAAATCATGGAAGGTTTTCTCTACTGAGTTGAAAAGGCATAAATCTCTTTCAACATTGTTTTTTTATGTATGACACACAAGGGACGTTCTATTAACTGATCATGAACAGCTATTGACCGTTTACTAAGTTATCTAAACAGAAAAGTCTTAAAAACATGGCAGTATGTGCTGCCCACTGGGGCATCTAATCTTTGTTTTCTAAGAGATCAGATCAGATTAGATTTAAAATTGTAAATCTTTTGGGCCAGGCAGGCATTTTTATTGCTATATTCACATAATGTATTATAGCAAAATGTGAATTACACTAGACACATGCAGATTAGCAGGAGATTTTACTGGTATGCTGTTGTTATCCTTCCCATGCTATATGTCATATTATGTATCCTCCCCTGAGGCTTTCTCGTGCTCCCCCTTCCCACCCCAGCCATTGCAATGTGGATTTGAGTCTTTTACTGCAAAGTGTATCAAACATAACCGGCAGTGAGTGTGTGTCCCCAGAAGGCTCTTAGACAGCTGTTTGCATCTGCTTCTCCTCTCAGTGGGGCAAATCAATATGTCAGCGTGAACATTTTATACTTTCTCCTGTTCTGTTGCTCTGCAACTACAGAAATCTCTACTTGTTTATTCTATTTACCTCTATTTATTTTATCCATGTTTCATCTTCTATTTCTCAGTCTCCTGTGATATTCTGCATTCAATCAATCAATCTATCTCTCTCTCTCTCTCTCTCTCTCTCTCTCTCTCTCACACACACACACACACATGCACACATACACACATGCACACACACACATACGCACACATACATACACACACACACATGCACACATACACACATGCACATACACACATACACACACATACGCACACATACATACACACACACACATACAAATACATGCACACACACACACATACATACACACACACACATACAAATACATGCACACACACACATACATACACACACATACATGCACACATACATACATACATACACGCACACATGTACACACACATACACACACATACACGCACACATACACGCACACATACACACATACATACACGCACACGTACACACACATACACACACATACACGCACACATACACACACATACACGCACATATATACACACACATGCACACATACATACATGCATACATACACACACATACACACATAGTCACATATGTACACACACATATGCACACACACACATATACAAGCACACACATGCACACACACACACACATACGTACACACACATACATACACACACACACATGCACACACATACATACACACACACATACAAGCACACATACATACATACACGCACACATGCACACTTACATACACACACATACGCACACACACACGCACACATACATGCATACATACACATACATGCACACACATACACACACAGTCACATACGTACACACACATATGCACATACACACATATACAAGCACACACATACACACACATGCACACACATACATACACACACATACATGCACGCACACACATATACACACACACATGCACACATACATACATACACACGCACACATACATGCATACATACACATACATGCACACATATACACACACAGTCACATACGTATACACACATATGCACACACACATATACAAGCACACACATACACGCACACACACATGCGTACACACACATACATACACGCACATACACACACACATACGTACACACCCACATACATACACGTACACACACACCTTTCTGTTCAGGGAATCCTATCATCCGACATATTAACAAACTAACAAACAGTTGCCCTCTATCTCCTCACTACTATCATTCTCACCTTTGCAGTCCCCAACTCCTGTTTCCCATCCTCCTACCCATCTAGATTGTAAGTTCCCACGGGAATAGGGCCCTCAATTCCCCCTGTATTTGTCTTATCGTATTGTTTCTCCATTGTACTGTTATCCTTGTACCCATGGGCAGCGCTGCGGAATCTGTCGACGCTTTATAAATAAAGAATAATAATAATAACATACACATACGTATATACACTCTCACACACACACATGCACACACATACACACACACATACGTACACACACATACAAACGCACACACATATACAAGCACACACATACACGCACATACACACACACATACACATACACGCACATACACACACACATACACATACACGCACATACACACACACATGCACACACACATACACACACACATACGTACACACACATACAAACGCACACACATATACAAGCACACACATACACGCACATACACACACACATACACATACACGCACATACACACACACATACACGCACATACACACACACATACACACACACATACGTACACACACATACAAACGCACACACATATACAAGCACACACATACACGCACATACACACACACATACACATACACGCACATACACACACACATACACATACACGCACATACACACACACGCACATACACACACACATGCACACACATACACACACACATATGTACACACACATACAAACGCACACACATATACAAGCACACACATACACACACACACACATGATGCGTACATACACGCACATACACACACATACACATACACGCACACACACACATACGTACACACCCACATACATACACATACATACACATACACACACGTACACACACACATACACACACACGTACACACACACATACACACACCCACATACATACACATACACACACGTACACACACACATACACACACACACATACATACACATACATACACATACACACACGTACACACACACATACACACACCCACATACATACACATACATACACATACACACACGTACACACACACATACACACACCCACATACATACACATACACACACGTACACACACACATACACACACCCACATACATACACATACACACACGTACACACACACATACACACACACACATACATACACATACATACACATACACACACGTACACACACACATACACACACCCACATACATACACATACATACACGTACACACACACATACATATACTCTCACACACACTCACACACACATACACACACTTTCTCTCTCTCTGCTTCACCTTGTAAGCGTATACATTACCTTCCCCCTTTTCTCCTGTGTCTGCTTTTCATTTGTCTGCTTAGTTGATCTGTTTGCAGAACATCTGCTTATCAGTATTTTCTTTCTGTATTGTGGTCGGTGATGAGGTGTTAATACTTCCTGCTCCTTCTGGCTAAGGTCTGCTTTCAGGTTAGAGCAGATCTCAGCAACACAAGGCTTTTAATCTTTTATTGTATTCATATATATATATATATATTTGTTAATACCTTTGTTGCTAAGGAATCATATGTGTATCCTGCAAAAGATGGACTATACAGCAAACAGCACCATATTTAAAAAAACATCAAGTTTTCATTCATTTATTTAGTACTACATTTTATTCACAATAAAAATGAAAGGTGTGTAATGCAGTATATGTCATTCCCCAGCTTGTGTTGCTTAAAGGGACTTAAAAGTCATAAAGTGACATTAAAGGGATATAAAATCCAAATTTTCTTTCTTTCATGATTTTGACAGAACATATGATTATCAACAACTTTCTAATCCACTTCTATTATAATTTTTTCTCTTTCTCTTGCTATAATTTATTGAAAAGCATACGAAGGAAGACTCAGCAGCAGCAATGCACTACTTGGAGATAGCTGCTTATTGGTGGCTGCACATATGTTTCATTGTCTCAACAGACGTGTTCAGCTAGCTCCCAGTAGTGCATTACTGCTTCTTCAATAAAGAATACCAAGATAATTAAACAAATTAAATAATAAAAGTAAATTCAAAAGTTGTTTAACATTGTATTTTCTATCTTGCTAGTAAAAAGTTTGTGGGTTTTCACTTAACCCCTTAGTGACCAGACCATTTTTCAATTTTCTGACCGTTAGGGACCAGGGATATTTTTACATTTCTGCTGTGTTTGTGTTTAGCTGTAATTTTCCTCTTACTCATTTACTGTACCCACACATATTATATACCATTTTTCTCGCCATTAAATGGACTTTCTAAAGATACCATTATTTTCATCATATCTTATAATTTACTACAATTTTTTTTATAAAATATGAGGAAAAAATGGAAAAAAACACACTTTTACCCCCAAAATCTCTTACGCATCTACAACCACCAAAAAACACCCATGCTAAATAGTTTCTAAATGTTGTCCTGAGTTTAGAAATACCCAATGTTTACATGTTCTTTGCTTTTTTTTGTTATAGAGCAAGAAATACAAGTATCACTTAGCTATTTCCAAACCATTTTTTTTTTTGTTTAAATTAGCGATAGTTACGTTGTAACACTGATATCTGTCAGGAATCCCTGAATATCCCTTGACATGTATATATTTTTTTAGTAGACAACCCAAAGTATTGATCTTGGCACACTTTGATATATTTCATGCCACCATTTCACCACCAAATGCGATAAAATAAAAAAAATCGTTAACTTTTTCACAAACTTTAGGTTTCTCACTGAAATTATTTACAAACAGCTTGTGCAATTATGACACAATGGTTGTAAAAGCTTCTCTGGGATCCACTTTCTTCAGAAATAGCAGACATATATGGCTTTGGCGTTGCTTTTTGGTAATTAGAAGGCCGCTAAATGCCGCTGCGCACCACACTTGTATTATGCCCAGTAATCAAGGTGTTAATTAGGTAGCTTGTAGGGAGCTTGTAGGGTTAATTTTAACTTTAGTGTAGTGTAGTAGACAACCCAAAGTAGTGATCTAGGCCCATTTCAGTATATTTCATGCCACCATTTCACCTCCAAATGCGATCAAATAAAAAAAATTATTAACTTTTTCACTAACTTTAGGTTTCTAACTGAAATAATTTACAAACAGATTATGCAATTATAGCACAAATGGTTGTAAATGCTTCTCTGGAATCCCCTTTGTTCAGAAATAGCAAACATATATGGCTTTGGCATTGCTTTTTTGGTAATTAGAAGGCAGCTAGATGCTGCTACGCACCACACTTGTATTATGCCCAGCAGTGAAGGCGTTAATTAGGTAGCTTGTAGGGTTAATTTTAGCTTTAGTGTAGAGATCAGCCTCCCACCTGACACATTCCACCCCCTGATCCCTCCCTGACCCCTCTTAAACAACTCTCTTCCCTCCCCCAACTCACAATTGTCATCTCCATCTTAAGTACTGGCAGAAAGTCTTCCAGTACTAAAATAAAAGGATTTTTTTTTTTTATGTTTATTCTGCAGTGTTGGATCCCCCTTAGCCCCTAACCTCTCTGACCCCCCAAACAGCTCTCTAACCCTCCCCCTCTACCTATATGCCACCATCTTGGGTACTGGCAGCTGTCTGTCAGTACCAAATTTCGTTAAAAAAGTGTGTTTTTATTTATTTTTTTATCTGAAAGTGTAGCTGCCCCGCTCAATTCCCTACCTCTCTCCCTCCCAGATCCCTTTCCCTTTCAACGCTTATTCCCCCCTCCCTCTCCCTCCTTCCCATACATTTGTTCTAATATAAATGTAGTGTGTGCGAGCGTGCATGTTCCCGCACAATTGTGCGCATTTGAGGGATACAGGAACCGGAATCGACCAGCAATGGGCCGATCAGGATCGCTTCCACTGCTTGAAACCCCAGAGGACGTGTCAGGCACGTCCTTGGTCATTAAATTACACTTTTTGTAGGACGTGCCTGACACATCCTTGGTCGTTAAGGGGTTAAAGGGATACTAAACCCAAATTTTTTATTTCACGATTTAGATAGAGCATGCAATTTTAAGCAACTTTCTAATTTACTCCTATTATTATTTTTTCTTCGTTCTCTTGGTATGTTTATTTGAAAAAGCAGGAATGTAAAGCTTAAGAGCTGACCCATCTTTGTTTTAGCACCTGGGTTATGCTTGCTTATTGTTTTGCTAAATGCAGCCACCAATCATCAAGCGCTATCCAGGGTGCTGAACCAAAAATGGGCCAGCTCGTAAGCTTACATTCCTGATTTTTCAAATAAAGATACGAAAAGAATGAAGAAAAATTAATCATAGGAGTAAATTAGAGAGTTGCTTAAAATTGCATTTTCTATCTCAATCATGAAATAAAAAAATTGTTTTTTTTTTTAGTTAGTTATAATACACTGTGTGCACAATTATTAGGCAAGTGAGTATTTTCACCAAATCATCATTTTATGCATATTGTCTAACTCCAAGATGTATAAACTTGAATGCTTATTGGATTTAAGCATATCAGGTGATGTGTATTTGTTTAATGAGGGAGGGTGTGGTTTTAGGAGATTAACACCCTATATCAAGGTGTGCATAATTATTAGGCAGCTTATTTTCCTCAGGCAAAATGGGCCAAAAAAGAGATTTAACTTAAGTCAAAAATTGTAACAAGGGGGGCGGAGCTAGCTGCCAGATCAAGCAGACGTGTTTTAGAAGAGCTCCTGAGGCTAGATAGCAAATAATAGCTTTAATCAAAGTTTAAACTATAAGTTATTATATAATAACTTGGTCTTTGAGATTCTCTCTCCAGCGTCTCCTATTGAGAACGGATTCATAAGCCTTCACAGAGAATATTGCAGCTACGTCTCCTGAATGAAGCAGGCCAGAAGCAGTGCCGGGTGATAGCTACCTTTAACCTTTCAAGCTGGTCCCCGGATCCCCACCCTCCTCTCCCGGTTTCTTGGTCAAACCAGACAGATTAACTTGAGCTGTATTATCGCAATACTGGCCATAAACACCTGTAAAACAACAGGAACTCAGAATAATTGTTATTTTGCTACTGGATGCAAGCAACCAAGATGGGGACTACCGTGTGGGAAGTGAAAATTCTGGGACTTCTCGATACACACTTCCTTGAACTGAAGCAAACGATTACTGCAATCCTAGAATCTATATTCACTAAGAGATTGCCCAGTTACCCGTTTGAGAAGCAGCAAGCCGTATCTGAAAGGAATACCACTGATGCTATGGAGCTTGGAGTTAGGGTATGCAGAGATACAGGACCTGTTGTGGCGGAGGACGCAGGATTTATTACCCATTGTGCTAAACGCTCTACAATTGTGGAAGACGAGGTAATGTCTAGATCTCACAAAGAGGGGGCCCGGAAAGGTGCGCAAATTGACTCTGCAATTTACAACACCAGCATGGTCTGGCTCTGTCACTCACATGCCGCATTGCGTACGGGTGGCTCCTACAGACTATCTCAGAGACAGGCATTGCACCCGTACGAAGGCACGGGAGATTTAGAATCACCTCTTCAGCTCTGCTTGATTAATGGGACCTCTTACTTTCCAGTGCTAAGAGGGTTATTAGTCTCACATACAGCCTGTGCTAGTACTGTCCACGGAGGTAACCCCTACAACCTATGTGTATTGGGCACCCAGAGAGCAGGTGTTGGTTAAACTGTAGTCCCCATGCTTGGTCATAGATGGAGACATGGCTACAATATGGACATACTTAGCAATTGAACTGCAAGTTAATGTAATGCCTAACCTTTTTGCTCTCCATATTCCCTTTTCATATCACGTTATCTTATTTTGTGTCTGTTCTATGTTTTGTTAAACTTAACCTTAGGAAACACTATATTCCTTTTATAGCCTTATATAGAGATCATAGACATGTTTCTTGAATGCATTTAGGGAACTGGATGACAGGATTGGTCTAGATGGGTTATATGAAGTCTTGAGTAATGCTGCTGTAAGTGTTAATATATATAATTTCAAGACAATCTATATCACTACTATGGTATGGCTTAATGTCCATGTATATTACTGCTTTTATAATGTGCGATGACCATATATATCCCCTCTGATCACATTTTACGGCTATTGATACATATGCCCTATATACTTTCCACTAAAACCCTGCTCACTACAGATCCACCCTCCATATCCTATTGGGCACTAGGGTGCAGGATGTCGCTCTGGGCCGGCTGTCAGCGGCCGAGACAGCTGGTCGGGTGCTGTTTTCTGTTGCTCAATTTTTATGTAGTGCCTAAAAGCAGAGACAGACGGATAACTAAACCTTAAGGGATCTGACACAGATAGTCACATTATTACATGGGAGAAGTGGTGAAGTTACGCACAGGTTTATTATATGGATATGATGTTTAATGCTCTCACTATATAAGAAGAAACAGGTGAAGTTACTTTCCTGTGGTTACTTGGGATGTTAAATAGGTTTATAAGGTTAAGTCCAGTGATGAGTGTTGATTTAGGGCTTGCCTGCATCCAATGTTTTGTTTTGTTTTGTTGAGTTCCTCCTTCATGATAGTTTAGATATTTGACATGCTCTACAGTGTGTTAGCATAGAAATACTTTTAAGTATCTTATGAGCCGAAAGAGGTGTTTACTCACTGTCATAATTTACTCCCCCCCATAATGTATCTTCCTAACTGGAAGAGCTACTTAAACGGTTTATCTTATATGTACCGCAACCTTTTATTTTGAAAGTATTATTGTGACATTTTCTATTTCCTTTATGCTAGCTTTCTTTTTGTTTTAATGGGAGGCATGTATTTTGTATTGCTAAATTTTTTCTGAGACCTAATGGCTATGACTATATCTCTAAGAGTATATCAGATATGAAAATAATATTTGAAAATGTCCTAGTTTCTTAGCAACAAAAAAAAAATGGAAAATTTGAGGTTTATTTTCAATTTGTGTTTACTATTTTTGATATGCAACAAACTGAACCCTATATGAAGATATAGTGGTTATTGTACCTCTTTTACTTTTATGTCATTTATTTGTTGTAATGCATTTATACCTCAATAAAAATATTTGAAAAAAAATAAATAAAAATTGTAACAAGTCTTTCAGAGGGATGCATAACTCTTGAAATTGCTAAGATATTGTGGCCTGATCACAGAACCATCAAACGTTTTGTTACAAATAGTCAAAAGGGTTGCAAGAAACGAGTTGCAAAAAAAAAGGCAAATTAACTGCCAAATATTTGAGAAGAATCAAATTTGAAGCTACCAGGAACCCATTATCCTTCAGTGCTGTCATATTCCAGAACTGCAACCTACCTGGAGTGCCCAGAAGAACAAGGTGTTCAGTGCTCAGAGACATGGCCAAGGTAAGGAAGGCTGAAACTCGACCACCACTGAACAAGACACATACGTTGAAACATCAAGATTGGGCCAAGAAATATATTCAAAGGTTTTATGGACTCTTGACGGACCAGATGGATGGGCCAGTGGCTGGATCAGTAACGGGCACAGAGCTCCACTTCGACTCAGACTCCAGCAAGGTGGAGGTGGAGTACTGGTATGGACTGGTATTATTAAAGATGAGCTAGTTGGACCTTTTCAGGTTGAAGATGGACTCAAAATCAACTCCCAAACCTACTGCCAGTTTTTAGAAGACACTTTCTTCAAGCAGTGGTACAGGAAAAAGTATGCATCTTTTAAGAAGACCATGATATTGATGCAGGACAGTGCTCCATCTCATGCATCAAAGTACTCTACTGCGTGGCTAGCCAGTAAAGGCCTCAGAGATGAAAGAATAATGGCATGACCCCCTTCCTCACCTGACCTAAGCCCTATTGAGAACTTGTGGGCCCTTTTTAAACGGGAGATTTATCGTGAAGGAAAACAGTACACCTTTCTGAACAGTGTCTGGGAGGCTGTGGTTGCTGCTGCACAAAAAGTTGATTGTCAGCAATTCAAGAAATGGACATACTTCATGGATGGAAGGCATATGACTGTTATTGAAAAAAAAGGGTGTCTATATTGGTCACTGATTTTTTTTGTGGAAATCTCAGAAATGTTTATTTGTTATGTTTGAGATGTTTGTTTATTATTCTCACTTTAACAGATGAAAATAAACAAGTTTTTGTTTTTCATTTCGTTGCATAATAATTCTGCACACTAATAGTTGCCCTATAATTCTGCGCACATAGATATTCTCATAAGAAAGCCAAAACCTCAGCTTTACTTTATTAAATATTCAGGTTTGAGGTTTATTAAAATTTTGGATTGACCGAGAACACTGTAGTTGTACAATAATGAAATGAATCCTCAAAAAACATAATTTATGTAAGAACTTACCTGATAAATTCATTTCTTTCATATTGGCAAGAGTCCATAAGCTAGTGACGTATGGGATATACCAGGAGGGGCAAAGTTTCCCAAACCTCAAAATGCCTATAAATACACCCCTCACCACACCCACAATTCAGTTTAATGAATAGCCAAGTAGTGGGGTGAAAAAGAAAGGAGTAAAAAGCATCAATAAAGGAATTTGGAAATAATTGTGCTTTATACAAATAAATCCTTCCTAACCACCATAAAAAGGGTGGGCATCATGGACTCTTGTCAATATGAAAGAAATGAATTTATCAGGTAAGTTCTTACATAAATTATGTTTTCTTTCATGTAATTGGCAAGAGTCCATGAGCTAGTGACGTATGGGATAGCAATACCCAAGATGTGGAACTCCACGCAAGAGTCACTAGAGAGGGAGGGATAAAATAAAAAACAGCCATTTTTCGCTGAAGAAAATTAATCCACAACCCAAAATATAAGTTTATTCTCATAAATGAAAGGAAAAAACTTAAAACATAAGCAGAAGAATCAAACTGAAACAGCTGCCTGAAGAACTTTTCTACCAAAAACTGCCTCCGAAGAAGCAAATACATCAAAACGGTAGAATTTAGTAAATGTATGCA
Organism: Bombina bombina; assembly: GCF_027579735.1. Lineage (NCBI taxonomy): Eukaryota > Metazoa > Chordata > Amphibia > Anura > Bombinatoridae > Bombina > Bombina bombina. The sequence goes on along the minus strand of NC_069507.1, from coordinate 55,145,491 downwards.
AAGAAGACCAAGTTGCTGCTTTGCAAATCTGATCAACTGAAGCTTCATTCCTAAAAGCCCACAAAGTGGAAACTGATCTAGTAGAATGAGCTGTAATTCTCTGAGGCGGGGCTTGACCCGACTCCAAATAAGCTTGATGAATCAAAAGCTTTAACCATGATGCCAAAGAAACGGCAGAAGCCTTCTGACTTTTCCTAGGACCAGAAAAGATAACAAATAGACTAGAAGTCTTCTTGAAATCTTTAGTAGTTTCAACATAATATTTCAGAGATCTCACCATATCCAAAGAATGTAAAGATCTCTCTAAAGAATTCTTAGGATTAGGACACAAGGAAGGGACAACAATTTCTCTATTAATGTTGTTAGAATTCACAACCTTAGGTAAGAATTTAAATGAAGTCCTCAAAACTGCCTTATCCTGATGAAAAAATCAGAAAAGGAGATTCACAAGAGAGAGTAGATAATTCAGAAACTCTTCTAGCAGAAGAGATGGCCAGAAGAAACAACACTTTCCAAGAAAGTAGTTTAATGTCCAAAGAATGCATAGGCTCAAATGAAGGAGCCTGTAAAGCCTTCAAAACCAAATTAAGACTCCAAGGAGGAGAGATTGATTTAATGACAGGCTTGATACGAACCAAAGCCTGAACAAAACAGTAAATATCAGGAAGCTTAGCAATCTTTCTGTGAAATAAAACAGAAAGAGCAGAGATTTGTCCCTTCAAGAAACTTGCAGACAAACCCTTATCCAAACCATCCTGAGGAAACTGTAAAATTCTAGGAATTCTAAAAGAATGCCAAGAGAATTTATAAGAGGAACTCCATGAAATGTAAGTCTTCCAAACACGATAATAAATCTTTCTAGAAACAGATTTACGAGCCTGCAACATAGTATTAATCACAGAATCAGAGAAACCTCTATGACTAAGCACTAAGTGTTCAATTTCCATTCCTTCAAATTTAATGATTTGAGATCCTGATGGAAAAACGGACCTTGAGACAGAAGGTAATGCCTTAATTGAAGTGGCCAAGGTTGACAACTGGACATCCGAACAAGATCTGCATACCAAAACCTGTGAGGCCATGCTGTAGCCACCAGCAATGCAAATGATTGCTCCATGATGATGTTTGAGATCACTCTTGGCAGAAGAACTAAAGGCGGGAAAATATAAGCAGGTTGATAACACCAAGGAAGTGTCAACGCATCCACTGCTTCCGCCAGAGGATCCCTGGACCTGGACAGGTACCTGGTAAGTTTCTTGTTTAGATGAGAAGCCATCAGATCTATTTCTGGAAGACCCCACATCTGAACAACCTGAGAAAACACATCTGGATGGAGGGACCACTCTCCCGAATGTAAAGTCTGATGGCTGAGATAATACGCTTCCCAATTGTCTATACCTGGGATATGAACCACAGAAATTAGACAGGAGCTGGATTCCGCCCAAGCAAGTATCCGGGATACTTCTTTCATAGCTTGGGGACTGTGAGTCCCACCCTGATGATTGACATATGCCACAGTTATGATATTGTCTGTCTGAAAACAAATGAACGGTTCTCTCTTCAACAGAGGCCAAATCTGAAGAGCCCTGAAAATCACACAGAGTCCCAAAATATTGATTGGTAATCTCGCCTCATGAGATTTCCAAACCCCTTGTGCTTTCAGAGATCCCCAAACAGCTCCCCAAAATGAAAGACTCATATCTGTTGTGATCACAGTCCAGGTTGGACGAACAAAAGAGGCCCCTAGAACTATACGATGGTGATCTAACCACCAAGTCAGAGATAGTCGAACATTGGGATTTAAGGATATTAATTGTGATATCCTTGTATAATCCCTGCACCATTGGTTCAGCATACAAAGCTGGAGAGGTCTCATATGAAACGAGCAAAGGGGATCGCGTCCGATGCTGCAGTCATGAGACCTTAAACTTCCATGCACATAGCTACTGAAGGGAATGACTGAGACTGAAGGTTCCGACAGGCTGAAACCTATTTTAAACGTCTCTTGTCTGTTAGAGACAGAGTCATTGACACTGAATCTATCTGGAAACCTAAAAAGGTGACCCTTGTCTGAGGAATCAAATAATTTTTTGGTAAATTGATCCTCCAACCATGTTTTCGAAGAAACAACACTAGTTGATTTGTGTGAGATTCGTCAGAATGTAAAGACTGAGCTAGTACCAAGATATCGTCCAAATAAGGAAACACCGCAATACCCCGCTCTCTGATTACAAAAAGTAGGGCACCGAGAACCTTTGAAAAGATTCTTGGAGCTGTCGCTAGGCCAAAAGGAAGAGCGACAAATTGGTAATGCTTGTCTAGAAAAAGAGAATCTCAGAAACTGATAATTATCTGGATGAATCGGAGTATGAAGATATGCATCCTGTAAGTCTATTGTGGACATATAATGCCCTTGCTGAACAAAAGGCAGAATAGTCCTTATAGTCACCATTTTGAAAGTTGGCACTCTTACATAACTATTCAAAATTTTTAGATCCAGAACTGGTCTGGATGAATTTTCTTTCTTTGGGACAATGAATAGATTTGAATAAAACCCCAGACCCTGTTTCTGAAACGGAACTGGCATAATTACCCCTGAAAACTCCAGGTCTGAAACACACTTCAGGAAAGCCTGAGCCTTTACTGGATTTGCTGGGATGTGTGAGAGAAATATATTCTCACAGGAGGTCTTACTCTGAATCCTATTCGGTACCCCTGAGAGACAATACTCAGAATCCATTGATTTTGGACAAAATTTGTCCAAATATCCTTGAAAAATCTTAACCTGCCCCCTACCAGCTGAGCTGGAATGAGGGCCGCACCTTCATGCGGACTTGGGGGCTAGCTTTGGTCTCTTAAATGGCTTGGATTTATTCCAATTTGAGGAAGGCTTCCAATTGGAAACGGATTCCTTGGGGGAAGGATTAGGTTTCTGTTCCTTATTCTGTCGAAAGGAACGAAAATGGTTAGAAGCTTTAGATTTACCCTTAGGTCTTTTATCCTGAGGCAAAAAAACTCCCTTCCCCCCAGTGACAGTTGAAATAATTGAATCCAACTGAGAATCAAATAATTTATTACCTTGCAAAAAAAGAGATAGCAATCTAGACTTAAAAGTCATGTCCGCATTCCAAGATTTAAGCCACAAAGCTCTTCTAGCTAAAATAGCTAAAGACATAGATTTAACATCAATTTTGATGATATCAAAAATGGCATCACAAATAAAATGATTAGCATGTTGAAGCAAGCAAACAATGCTAGACAAATCAGAATCCAATTCTTGTTGCGCTAAATTTTCCAACCAAAAAGTTGATGCAGCTGCAACATCAGCCAATGAAATTGCAGGCCTGAGAAGATGACCTGAATATAAATTGGCTTTCCTTAGATAAGATTCAAGTTTCCTATCTAAAGGACCTTTAAAAGAAGTACTATCTTCCATAGGAATAGTAGTACGTTTAGCAAGAGTAGAGATAGCCCCATCAACTTTGGGGATCTTTTCCCAAAACTCTAAAGTAACTGCTGGCAAAGGATACAATTTTTTAAATCTTGAAGAGGGAATAAAAGAAGTACCAGGCCTATTCCATTCCTTAGAAATCTTATCAGAAATAGCATCAGGAACTGGAAAAACCTCTGGAATAACTACAGGAGGTTTATAAACAGAATTTAAACGTTTGCTACTTTTAATATCAAGAGGACTAGTTTCCTGATAGATCCTCATCAGAGAAGGATAATTCAGTATGTTGTCGGTCATTTGAAATTTCATCAACTTTATGAGAAGTTTTAAAAGACCTTTTACATTTATTAGAAGGCGGGATGGCAGAAAAAGCCTTCTGAATAGAATCAGCAATAAATTATTTTAAATTCACAGGTATATCTTGTACATTAGATGTTGAAGGAACAGCAACATTCAATGTACTATTAGTGATGGACACGTTATCTGCATGTAAAAGTTTATCATGACAACTATTACAAACCACAGCTGGAGATATAACCTCCACAAGTTTACAACAAATTCACTTAGCTTTGGTAGAACTGTTATCAAGCTGCAGGGTTCCAACAGTGATTTCTGAGACAGGATCAGATTGAGACATCTTGCAAATATAAGAGAAAAAAACAACATATAAAGCAAAATTATCAATTTCCTTATATGGCAGTTTCAGGAATGGGAAAAGAATGCAAACAGCATAGCCCTCTGATAGAGAAAAAAGGCAAGAGGCATATAGGAATGGGGCTTTAAATAATGAAAATATTTGGCGCCAAGAATGACGCACAACACAAACAGAAAACATTTTTGGGCGCTAACATCCAGAAATGATACACTAGCATCATTGAAGACGCAACCTTGTGAAAAGACTCAGCGTCAACTAAGACGCCGTGACGAATTTGCATCATCGAACGTAACTTTGCACCAAAAAATCTTGCTTCAAAAATGACGCAATAAACTTTTGCATTTTGCGCCCTCGCGAGCCTAATTCTGCCCGCAAATTTGAAAATGACAGTCAATTGAAAAAACACTATACCCCAGGTAAGAAATACATTTTCCTAAAAATGCATTTCCCAGATATGAAACTGACAGTCTGCAAAAGGAAATATACTGAAAACCTGAATCATGGCAAATATAAGTACAATACATATATTTAGAACTTTATATAAATACATAAAGTGCCAAACCATAGCTAAGAGTGTCTTAAGTAATGAAAACATGCTTACCAAAAGACACCCATCCACATAGAGCAGATAGCCAAACCAGCACTGAAACGGTTATCAGTAGAGGTAATGGAATATAAGAGTATATCGTCGATCTGAAAAGGGAGGTAGGAGATGAATCTCTACGACGGATAACAGAGAACCTATGAAATAGATCTCCCGTGAGGAAAATCATTGCATTCAATAGGTGATACTCCCTTCACATCCCTCTGACATTCACTGTACTCTGAGAGGAATCGGGCTTTAAAATGCTGAGAAGCGCATATCAACGTAGAAATCTTAGCACAAACTTACTTCACCACCTCCATAGGAGGCAAAGTTTGTAAAATTGAATTGTGGGTGTGGTGAGGGGTGTATTTATAGGCATTTTGAGGTTTGGGAAACTTTGCCCCTCCTGGTAGGATTGTATATCCCATATGTCACTAGCTCATGGACTCTTGCCAATTACATGAAAGAAATACAACTTGCCTAATAATTGTGCACACAGTGTATATATATTTATATATATCTAAAGAAAAGTGAGAAAGAAAGCGCACAAAGGCACCTACATAGTGCAAATCAATTTAATTTAAACAATAATACAAGTGTATATTAAAACAGCTCCCCCGTAGGGTATCTACTCACAAGAGTCAACCTCAAACTTGTGAGGTATGTTTGAGCATGTAGTTTGAAAGTTTCGCTCAGAACCGCTTGCTATGAAAGTGCTTAGTCCAAAAAGTCAGGACAAATCCAACCTGAATGCCGGGTGTCGCTGTCTGTAACTCGAGATCTGGACAAGTATTTCTCCCGGCCTCTTGTTCCACTCACATCCCTTTTGGTAGGAGTTTTTTTGGATTGTGCTCCAAAAAAACTCCTACCAAAAGGGATGTGAGTGGAACAAGAGGCCGGGAGAAATACTTGTCCAGATCTCGAGTTACAGACAGCGACACCCGGCATTCAGGTTGGATTTGTCCTGACTTTTTGGACTAAGCACTTTCATAGCAAGCGGTTCTGAGCGAAACTTTCAAACTACATGCTCAAACATACCTCACAAGTTTGAGGTTGACTCTTGTGAGTAGATACCCTACGGGGGAGCTGTTTTAATATACACTTGTATTATTGTTTAAATTAAATTGATTTGCACTATGTAGGTGCCTTTGTGCGCTTTCTTTCCCACTTTTCTTTAGATTTCTACCTTACTCCGTGAGATTCCGGAGGATTAATAAGACACAGCAGCCGACACCTACAATTGATCTGCACTATTACGTGGGATCCAACCAATTTATCCTTTTTATTGTGATTTATAATCTTACCATTACATATTTTATTCTGTTGTATATTTCAATGAACCAATATTATTTGAATATTTGAATGTTTTGATTTTGGTATCATCCAGATATTTATATTGTAAAAAAAGGTTTATTTAGAGCGCAGTTCTGTGTTTTGAAAGAGGGTTTTTTTAACCCTTTGACATACACGCTTTTTTTGTTTCATTTGATATTTATATATATATATATATATAAATATAAATATATATATATATAGTTAGAAAAAAGAGAACAGTTAATAAAATTAACAAGGCGCTCTGCTGTACTTAATGTCTCCAATATATGGAAAAAATAGTTTATACACAGTTTGATATGTAAGTGTGCTGAAGAAAAGTTTTTTCCTTTGGACACTTACCTCTGACGAAGAAGTCTGTCGTCTTTGTGTATTCTACGAACCAGCACTAAGGATATTGTCAATTGATAAACACCTGTGAATTAATTGCAAGGAGTTCATATCAATGCTGCTATACTCCTACTATCAGCAGACTCAAAGTACAGATCCCTGAATCTTACATAGTAAGAAAGTTCAGAAATCCTACACCTGAGAACCTACATAGAAGGTCTTAACATTTGGCGGCAACATTTGGGATAATAACAGCTAAATCACCTACCATACTATCAGTATTGGGATTAAGCTTTTATCTTACCTCATACACGATTGAGGTTCATTAATGTAAGCGCAATACCTTGTATATATAATAAATTTAATTTATGTTATACAGTATTACGCTATGTGTTTTTCATCTTCTTTTCCTGCTTAACTGGGAACATCATCTGAGAGGACAAAGATTCTCACCACCTGAGAGGAGAAAAGATCCTCACCAACATTTGAAGGAAAAACAGAGAGTCCAGGATTTCCATTAAAGTTGTAAGGATCCGAAAATACCAAGGGAACAACTAAAGTGGTCCAGGAAATTCGGAGGACATCACTCTGAGATTAAAAGATATCACCATCTGTACCCAGCAATAGCGATAACCTCACCTCATATGATTGAGGGTACAGCTGGTAAGCAGGAATTATCTACTTTATTTCCATACCAGAGGAAATTTCTTTCAAAGGAAAAAACTTTTCTTCAGCACATTTACTTATCAAACTGTGTATAAACTATCTTTTCCATATATTGGAGATATTAAGTACAGCAAAGTGCCTTGTTAATTTTATTAACTGTTCTCTTTTTTCTAACTATTGTTACAGTGACATGGGTACACTGTGTTAATATCTAGGCAGCACGCTAACTGATTTTTTATTGGGACACCAATCACTGTGCCTTACTCATACCAAACTATCGCCTAGATTACGAGTCTTGCGTTAGGGTTAAAAAGCAGCGTTGGCCGGTCCCAACGCTGCTTTTTAATGCCCGCTGGTATTACGAGTCTTGAAATGACAGGCTCATCTCTCACTTTTTTGTCCAGACTCGGAAATACCGCAAATCCACTTACGTCAATTGCGTATTCTCTTTTTTCAATGGGACTTGCATAGCGCCGGTATTACGAGTCTTCCATAAAGTGAGCGGTAGACCCTCTCCTGTCAAGACTGGTACCGCATTTTAAAGTCAGTAGTTAAGAGTTTTACACTACAAAGCCGTAGCATAAAACTCTTAACTAAAGTGCTAAAAGTACACTAACACCCATAAACTACCTATTAACCCCTAAACCAAGGCCCCACACATGGCAAACACTAAAATAAAAAATGTAACCCCTAATCTGCCGAACCGGACATTGCCGCCACTATAATAAACATATTAACCCCTAAACCGCCGCACTCCCGCATCGCAAACACTATTTAAATATTATTAACCCCTAATCTGCCGGCCCTAACATCGCTGACACCTACCTAAATTTATTAACCCCTAATCTGCCGCCCCAACGTTGCCGCCACTATATTAAATGTATTAACCCCTAAACCTAAGTCTAACCCTAACCCCTCCTAACTTAAATATAATTACAATAAATCTAAATAAAATTACTACAATTCACTAAATTATTCCTATTTAAAACTAAATACTTACCTATAAAATAAACCCTAAGATAGCTACAATATTACTAATAGTTACATTGTAGCTAGCTTAGGGTTTATTTTTATTTTACAGGCAACTTTGTATTTATTTTAACTAGGTACAATAGTTATTAAATAGTTATTAACTATTTAATAACTACCTAGTTAAAATAAATACAAAAGTACCTGTAAAATAAAACCTAACCTAAGTTACAATTACACCTAACACTACACAATAATTAAATTAATTACCTAAACTAAATACAATTAATTACAATTTTAAAAAATTATCTAAAGTACGGAAAAAAACAAACACTAAATTACAGAAAATAATAAAATAATTACAAAATTTTTAAACTAATTAGACCTACTCTAATTCCCCTAACAAAATAAAAAAGCCCCCCAAAACAAAAAAAAGCCCTACCCTACACTAAATTACAAATAGCCCTTAAAAGGGCCTTTTGCGGGGCACTGCCCCAAAGTAATCAGCTCTTTTACCTGTAAAAAAAATAAAATCCACCCACACAACCAACCCTACTCTAAAACCCACCCAATCCCCCCTTAAAAAAACCTAACACTAACCCCTTGAAGATCACCCTACTGTGCGACGTCTTCACCCAACAGGACAGAAGTGGTCCTCCAGACAGGCAGAAGTCCTCTTCATCCGGAGTCTTCTTCAACAATGATGTCATCCAAGATGGTGTCCCTTCAATTCCGATTGGCTGATAGAATTCTATCAGCCAATCAGAATTAAGGTAGGAAAAATCCTATTGGCTGATGCAATCAGCCAATAGGATTGAGCTCTCATTCTTTTGGCTGATTGGAACAGCCAATAGAATGCAAGCTCAATCCTATTGGCTGATTGGATCAGCCAATAGGATTGAACTTCAATCCTATTGGCTGATTGCATCAGCCAATAGGATTTTTCCTACCTTAATTCCGATTGGCTGATAGAATTCTATCAGCCAATCGGAATTGAAGGGACGCCATCTTGGATGAAGTCACTTAAAGGAACCGTCATTGTTGAAGAAGACTCCGGATGAAGAGGATGCTCCGCATCGGATGTCTTGAAGATGGAGCCGCTCCGAGCCGGATGGAGGAAGATAGAAGATGCCGTCTGGATAAAGACTTCTGCCGGTCTTGAGGACCTCTTCTGCCCGGCTTGGATGAAGACTTCTGCCCGTCTGGAGGACTACTTCTGCCCGGTTGAGTGAAGACGTCTCACGGTAGGGTGATCTTCAAGGGGTTAGTGTTAGGTATTTTTAAGGGGGGATTGGGTGGGTTTTAGAGTAGGGTTGGTTGTGTGGGTGGTGGGTTTTAATGTTGGGGGAGGAATTGTATTTTTTTTTTACAGGTAAAAGAGCTGATTACTTTGGGGCAATCCCCAGCAAAAGGCCCTTTTAAGGACTATTTGTAATTTAGTGCAGGGTAGGGCTTTTTTTTTATTTTGGGGGGCTTTTATATTTTGTTAGGGGGAATAGATTAGGTGTAATTAGTTTAAAAATCTTGTAATTATTTTATTATTTTCTGTAATTTAGTGGGCGGGTTTCGTACGTTAGATAATTTTATTTAATTGTAATTAATTGTACTTAATTTAGTGAATTAATTTAATTATAGTGTAGTGTTAGGTGTAATTGTAACGTAGGTTAGGTTTTATTTTACAGGTATATTTGTCTTTATTTTAACTCAGAAGTTATTAAATCGTTAATAACTATTTAATAACTATTGTACCTAGTTAAAATAAATACAAAGTTGCCTGTAAAATAAAAATAAACCCTAAGCTAGCTACAATGTAACTATTAGTTATATTGTAGCTAATTTAGGGTTTATTTTATAGGTAAGTATTTAGTTTTAAATAGGAATTATTTAGGTAATTGTGGTAATTTTATTTAGATTTATTGTAATTATATTTAAGTTAGGGGGTGTTAGGGTTAGACTTAGTTTTAGGGGTTAATAAATTTATTATAGTGGCGGCAACATTGTGGGCAGCAGATTAGGGGTTAATAAATGTAGTTAGGTTGCGGCGACATTGGGGTTGGCAGATTAGGGGTTAATAGATATAATGTAGGGTTCGGCGATGTTGGGGGCAGCATTTTAGGGGTTCATAAGTATAATGTAGGTGGCGGCGTTGTCCGGAGCGGCAGATTAGGGGTTAATAATATAATGCAGGTGTCGGCGATGTCGGGGGCGGCAGATTAGGGATTAATAAGTGTAATATTAGGGGTGTTTAGACTCAGGGTTCATGTTAGGGTGTTAGGTGTAGACATAACTTTTATTTCCACATAGGAATCAATGGGGCTGCATTAGGAGCTGAACGCTGCTTTTTTGCAGGTGATAGGTTTTTTTTCAGCCGGCTCTCCCCCATTGATTCCTATGGGGAAATCGTGCATGAGCATGTTTTACCTGCTCACCGCTAACGTAAGCAGCGCTGGTATTGAGGTGAGATGTGGATGTGGAGATGTCTATTTAAAAAAAAACTACAAACCCCAAACCTAAAATTACACAAAATAAAAAAATAAATAAACAAAGCTATCCAAAATAAAAAATTTAAACCTAAACTAATACCCCTATAAAAAATCCCCCCAAAAATAAAAACACCCCCTAATCCGAGGACCTCCGCCCTGGAGAACCGCCACTGAGGATCCACGCATTAGGGAAGCCAGCTCTGTACCTCCGCTTTGCGCCACATTCGCTCTGGATGAAGATAGAAGATGATGGAGCCGTCTGGAAGAAGACCTTCTCCGCCGGACTTCAGGAACGGTGAGTACCTATTTGGGGCTTAGTGTTAGGATTTTTTTTAATTTTTATTTATTTTTAAGATTAGGGATTTAATGGGCTGGAAAAGAGCTCATTGCCCTTTTAAGGGCAGGAAAAGAGCTGAATGCAATGCCCATACAAATGCCCATTTAGGGGCAATGGGTAGTTTAGGTTTTTTTAGTGTTAGTTTTTTTATTTTGGGGTTTGGTGGGTGGGGTTTTTTTACTGTTAGGGGGGATTTAGTCATTTTTAAATGTAAAAGAGCAATGCCCTACAAAATGCCCTTTTAAGGGCTATTGGTAGTTTAGTTCAGGAGTGTTTTTATTTTGGGGGGCTTTTTTATTTTCATTGGGATTAGGTTTAATTTTTTATTTTTTGTAATTTTAGATAATTTTTTTGTAATTTAATGTTAGGTTTTATTTAAGTGAAACTTAGTATTGGGGTTAATTTATGGGGTGTTAGATTAGGGGGCTTAGTAATTAAATTAGTTATTTGCGTTGTGGGGGGTTGACGGTTTAGGAGTTAATAGGTTAATTAGGTTTATGCGATGTGGGGGTTTGTCGGTTTAGGGGTTAATAGTTTAATTAGGTTTATTGTGATGTGGGGGTTTGTCGATTTAGGGGTTAATAGGTTAATTAGGTTTATTGCGATGTGAGGTTTGTCGGTTTAGGGGTTAATAGGTTAATTAGATTTATTGTGATGTGGGGGTTGGCGGTTAAGGGGTTAATATTTTAATTATGTTATTTGTGGATTGGGGTTAATTATTTTATTTCTTTGAAATATGGGGGTTGGCGGTTTCTGTGTTTGTTAATACTTTGTGCGGGAGGTTAGTTTTCTTTTATTATACTTCGTGCGGGCGGTTACGTGTTTTTTATTTATTTCTTGCGGGCGGTTACGTGTTTTTTTGTTATTTTGTGCGGACATTTGTGTTTTGGTTTTTTTCCAGGCTTGGGGTTTGCCTACACTGCATCCAGGTGGATTCTTTTGTCTGCACGCGCAACTGGAGACACCAACGGACGCGTTACAAACGCGATTATTGTAAAGATATATATATATATATATATATAAAATAAACAAATTAATAAAACCTTAATGGCAGAGCTACAAAAAAAATGTTGGACCTACCCGGTCAACAAATCTTCCTACTACAGACCTGATCATTTTTGAAACTATTACACACTGTACTCTGCATATGCAATGAATTATCTGGTTTCACAAAGATTTATATTTCTGGATATATTTTGTGCAATGTGGTTTAAATAAACTTATTGGAAAATGTATCAGTGCACGCAGATAAGATATTTTTATTGCTGTTATTATTATTTATTTTATTTATGTTTGTTTTATTTATTTATTATGTATGTATTACGTATTTGCTTTTTAACAAGTGTAACCTCTTGTATTGTAAATGTGCAAGCAGAGATAAGTAGGTTACATTGCACTATCCTATAATCTTATATTATATACATAAGTATAATCTCATCATTATTATCTACTTATTTTATTTTTCTGAAGTGACAGATTCCCCTTAAAATTAAAATAATAGTCTCTACTAAAATTAAAGGGACGTGAGACCCAAATTCTTTATTTTCTTATCAAACTTACTTTGTTCTCATGGCATTCTTTATTGAAGAGCATACTTAGATAGGTTGTGTGCAGGTGTCTGGAGAGATATATGGCAGCAGTTTTGCAAGAATTCTTTTGAGCACCAGATGGCAGCAGTGTTTGAACAATGTATTACATGCTTAAAAGGCATTCTTGCAAAACTGCAGCCATATGGTGCAACAGACATGTTCCTAAGCCTACCTACCTGATTTTCAACAAACGATACTGAAAGTACTAAGTAAATTTGATTATTATTATGTTTTAAATGTACTGGAGAGTTTCTTAAAATTTCATTCATCTAAATCATAAAAGAAGGATTTTGGTTTTCATGTTCCTTTTAGAGACTTTTATTTTTAAGAAGAATTGACTACCTACCATTTTAAAAATGTTGCCATTTCTCTATATAAAAATTTAGAAAGTTCCACTGTTTCTGGCATTTTCCACCATTCACAAGTATTGCACACAGCATATGTATAGACAATACGTGTGTATTTCAGAATCCCACTTCTGTAGACATTACAGTGGCACAGTCATCCCGCAATACTAGTCACCAATCATTCTCCAGAAGCAAAAGTAAAAAGAAAATCTATGTTTAACATATTACAAATATTTACTGCAACATTTAATTCTAACAAGTAGTTACAATACCATAGGAATACTATCCAGTGTAGCTAGCTAGGATGGCCAGTTCTCCTCAACAAAATACTGGATATCCAGCAATTAGGGCTGTGGGAGGGCAATAAATTGGTGTGACGCAAAAAGCCTATAACCAATATTATACCTTTTAGTTCACCATAGAACCCACAATATACAGTATATCTTTTTCACAGTTGAGCAGAGATTTATCCTCTTGGTAGGCAGTAACAAAGCAGGGATTTTGCTGAGCTGGCTGCTAGGAATACACAGAAAGTAATTTTACTCCTATATATCTGCTTTACTAACAGAGCTGTTGCACATCTCACCCTGTCAGCCTTAGGCACCAAGCTTCTAAAGCAGAGGCATGGAAGGATGCCCTGTTTCCTCTTTATCATACGAGTAGTGCAGCTTCTAATTGGCTCTTCTATTTGCAAACAAGAGGGCAAAGGGCAAGCAAATGGGGTTTGTAGTGTGTATGTAGAGCCATTCACACAACTACACTGCAAAAAAAAAAGTTCAGTGACCATTTAAAGGGACAGTAAAGTCAAAAGTAATCTTAAATAGAATAGATAGGCATAACATTTCAAGTTTACTTCTATTATCAATTTTGCTTAGTTCTCTTGGCATTCTTTGTTAAAGAGTAATCCTAGGCAAGCTCAGGAGAGTGTAAGTGTCTTTAGCCATCTGGCAGCAGTGTTTGCAACAAACTTTATAGCAATGCTATACATACAAAAACTACGACAGGCACTATATGGCAACAGAGTTTGCAACTATGTATAACATCGCTATAAACATTGTTGTAGATATTTATGGACATTTGGATGAAACACCAGACTGACAGGATCAATACTGGAAAACTGTAGCTCACACAGAGTCTACCAAGATACAAATTTGACATATCTCTCAAATTATTAAAAGACGTCAAATTTATGACACAATCTTATCATCAACTTTTTAAATGTCCACATCTCAAAACTTGCATCACACGAAGGACATTCTGATTTTTTATGTACGAGTGTATGCATATTTATTTCATATTTTTTTTGTCTTTTTGCTGTTTATCTGATTTACTTATAATATTTAGGAAACAAATCATGGATGTTGCCTGGATATGAAAATAATGCCATTATTGTGACAATATAAAAAGGTCAGGGGAGACTGACGTAGAAACACAACACACATCATCATAATGAAATATATAAATGGTGACGTTGATTAGTAAGGGAAACAGTAACATTTCAGTCAAATAAGAATATACATAACCTGACTACAAAAGATATTTCATGTAATTACTAAGAAATGTTAAATATTATCCTAAAAGAGGAAAATACCAGGTCAGGTTTAGAAGGAATGCACAGGACCTGCTCCAGCTACTGACCTTTCTTGCAGTTGGCTGTTCCATAGGGGCCAATTTATCATAGTGCAAGCGGGCATGATACGATGTAGTATATCATGTCCGCCGCACATCGATAAATGCCGATAGCATATGCTGTAGGCATTTAGCCCCCTGCAGATTCACAATCGGCCGCTAGCAGAGGGTGTCAATCAATCCAATCGTATTCGATTGGGTTGATTTCTGTCCGTGGCCTCAGAGCAGAAACGGGGCATCAAGCTCCATACAGAGTTTGATAAATTGGCCCCATAGACTTTGATAGTTTGGACTTTGTGCCATTATGTAAATAGGGAATTCTTGAGTTTTCTTGCTGAAATGTTTTAACATGATCTGTACGTTTTATTTGGGTTAGTCTGAAACATTTTGGAAAACCCCTGTTGTGAAATAATGGTTATTTATGTCTGTAAAATAGCAAGTTCAGAGAACGTGAGAGTTTGATATGTGTATTTTTTATCTTGGAGTCTCATTAATTATCCTGTATCTGGGCTTTCAACTGCTGGAGGAACACAGAAACATTTCTGGCTTGTAGGAAAAGTAATAAATGATTGTTGAGTAGGTTGGATGTAGTTCTTGAAAGAAACAACTCTGATGTGTCATGAAAACAAGATTTATCACACTTCTTGTAAGTCCCTTATTTTACAACATTTGAGAAGAGCTGTCGATCTGAATTCCCTGAAAGCCCAGATATAGAAGAACAGAAAGCATGACATATACGTTCTATTCTATGCCAGGCAGATTATGTGTTAAATTACCAACAAATATAATGAGTAAAAATAAATTATTACCATATGGCTTAACCTAGGTATTTGACGCTATTTTGAGAAGTTAAACACATAGGTCTAGATTACAAGTGGAGCGCTATTAATATTGCAGAGTGCGCTATTCATATCACATCCCTGTGCTAAGAATAGTGCACAGTCTTGCACCATGATTTGTTAAAAAAAAAAAAAAGTTTACCAGAAAATCTCAAAGCCCCTTTACTTTCAATGGATAGTGCAGCGTGCACTATCATCACTCATATTACTAATGGTGAGTCATGAGTTTCACTCAAGCCCAGCACATAATAATGCTGTATATGTACATGTATGTGTGTGCACACATACTTACATAGACATACATATGTACACATACTGTACATACACACGCATACATATATATGTTTATATATATATATATACACACATATATATCTAAATACACACATAAGTCCTTTTAAAACATTTATTGCATTAAAAAAATGATGCACAGTATATATATATATATATATATATATATATATATATATATATATATATATATATAGACATACAGAGAGAAATGCACTCACAGGAATGAACAACCAGCTCAATACTATTGTTAGCTTATTCTATGGCGATTTACCACCTGGGTGCAACTTCTTTTTATCCCAGTAATGCTTTTCACAGAGTAGAACTTTCCTGTAGTATATCAGTCTGATCCCGCCTATTACGGTCAGTCCAGCACCGAAATACCAGGCAATTCCTCTATGAACAAGGAACACAGCAACCCCAGACAATCGTTTCAGCCTTCATTGGGCCTCGTCAGTAAGGTGTAGCCATATACCTCTAAGCACACTGAGCAAGGAGTCCACATCTGGTTTCCCCTTTTTCCCATAGGGAGACTAAATACACACAGAGAGAAGCACACTCACAGGAATGAACAACCGGCTCAATACTATTGTTAGCCTTTTCTATGGCGATTTACCACCTTGGTGCAGCTTCTTTTTAGCCCAGTAATGCTTTTCAAAAAGTAGAACTTTCCTGTAGTATATCAGTCTGATCCCGCCTATTACGGTCAGTCCAGCACAGAAATACCAGGCAACTCTTCTCTGAGCAAGGAACACACCAACCCCAGATGATCATTTTGGGCTTCATTGGGTCTCGTCAGTGAGGTGTAGCCATATTCCTCTAAGCACACTGAGCAAGGAGTCCACATTTGGTTGCCCCTTTTTTCCTTTAGGGAGACTAAATACATACAGAGAGAAATGCACTCACAGGAACAAACAACCAGCTCAATACCATTGTTAGCCTGTTCTATGGTGTTTTACCACCTGGGTGCAACTTCTTTTTAGCGCAGTAATGCTTTTTACAGAGTAGAACTTTCCTGTAGTATATCAGTCTGATCCAGGGTCGGCTCCAAGGGGGGACATTGATGGGCAATGCCCGCCCAAATGGAATGCTGTGCCCCCTCAAAAAATATTGATATGATCATACACTTTAAAAATAATAAATAAAATAATGAATTGTTATGTAATGCTGCATGCTGGGGGCGGAGTTAGCTGCCAAACTTTGAGGTCGCATTACACATCTGCAAGGAGATCTGTGTCTTAACCTCTTATTTGGAATTGGAAGTTAATTAGAGACGTTTTGGACTTGTCTTTAACCCTATCAATTTTACCTATTGTGAGTTACTAATTTTCTTAAACAATAGATCATGATAAGAATATGATTGTATCATATAAATATAAGTCTATAAATGGCTACCGGCTTCTATCAACGCCTCAAAAGTGCACTGTGATCTTAGGCCCGGCCATTTATAGATACAATCATACTGACTGCTTTCAAACTCGCGTAAACTTTTGATGCCTCCACTGCCATGTGCGAGAACTCATTCTCGACCCTTAAAAACGTTTTCACAGATCATAGACGTGCTATACTTCATGTACGCAAAGCCCAGTTGGTACAACTGACATTTGAAAGGGATCTCACTCGCAAGTGCACAAATGAATGGAAAGACATTATTTTGAAGAGGTTCCATTCTGACACTCGCCACCTTCCACTATACTAATGGTGAGTCCAGCTTTGTTTGATTTTGCATTGATTCCATGTTTGAATGTAAACGCCAGCCTTGGTGCCTTGTTGTAATTGTAAGTGTCAGACCTATTGTATAACCTAAAGGCACTTTTAACTGTTAAATTCTAGGCGTAAAGGTCAGGAAAATGTTGCACTGAAAAAATATTTGTTGTAATACGATACAGTGGTGTGCTGAGCTGTAGGGAACATGTTTTCAGAAAATCTTTCTTTGTTGTTGCTCATGTGCTTACCTGTATATATTTTCATTTTGTGTATTCGGTTTTGAGCAAAGGTGACAGACCGTTTGTTGTAGTTGTACCTGAGTTCAGAATTAAACGACACACAAGTTTGTGTGCCAAAAGAGAAAAGTTGTCAAGACTCAATTTTTCCCATCTCCTCTACAATATATTCCATTAATACTGGCTTTGGCTATAAATTAAATATCAAGATGGCTACACTTTCCTGCAGAATATGTAGGTCTGCTCTTATTTTGACTCTCATACATGCTTTGTAAATGCCCCCCATTTCATTCATTCTGGAGCCGACCCTGGTCTGATCCCGCCTAATACGGTCAGTCCAGCACCAAAATACCAGGCAATTCCTCTATGAACAAGGAACAAAGCAACCCCAGACGATCGTTTCGGACTTCATTGGGCCTCATCAGTGAGGTGTAGCCATATTCCTCTAAGCACACTGAGCAAGGAGGCCATGTCTGGTTGCCCCTTTTTTCCTTTAGGGAGACTAAATACATACAGAGAGAAATGCACTTACAGTAATGAACAACCAGCTCAATACCATTGTTAGCCTGTTCTATGCTGATTTACCACCTGGGTGCAACTTCTTTTTAGCCCAGTAATGTTTTTCAGAGTAGAACTTTCCTGTAGTATATCAGTCTGATCCCGCCTATTACGGTCAGCCTAGAACCGAAATACCAGGCAATTCCTCTCAAACAAGGAACACAGCAACCCCAGACAATCGTTTCGGCCTTCATTGAGCCTCGTCAGTGAGAGCAGAGAGGAATTGCCTGGTATTTCGGTGCTGGACTGACTGTAATAGGCGGGATGAGACTGATATACTACAGGAAAGTTCTACTCTGTGAAAAGCATTACTGGGCTAAAGAAGCTGCACCCAGGTGGTAAATCGCCATAGTACAGGCTTACAATGATATTGAGCCGGTTGTTCATTCCTGTGAGTGTGCTTCTCTCTGCCCTGGATCAGACTGATATACTACAAGAAAGTTCTACTCTGTGAAAAGCATTACTGGGCTAAAGAAGTTGCACCCAGGTGGTAAATTGACATAGAACAGGCTAACAATGGTATTGAGCCGGTTATTCGTTCCTGTGAGTGTGCTTCTCTCTGTATGTATTTAGTCTCCCTATGGGAAAAAGGGGAATCCAGACGTGGACTCCTTGCTCAGTGTGTCTAGAGGAATATGGCTACACCTCACTGATGAGGCCCAATGAAGGCAGAAACACCTGTCTGGGATTGTTGTGTTCTTTGTTCAGAGAGGAATTGCCTGGAATTTCGGTGCTGGACTGACCGTATTAAGCGGGATCAGACCAGGGTTGGCTCCAGAACGAATGAAATAGGGGGGCATTTTTTTCACGAGGGGGCACGCATTAACAAAGCATGTATGAAAGCCAAAATAAGCCAAAGGTGCGCTAGGCCTAAAGTGTGCTAACCTAAAGTGCGTGAAGCCGAATAGTGAAATACTGAAGTTCTTCACTAAGCTTAAAACTATGCATTTTTATTGATATGTGTATATTCTGTCTATGATTAAGGCTCCAAAGGAGCTGAAACGCGTCAGACGCCCATCCCAGCCCCTTTCTTGCTGTCTATTATAGCCATTTGTCCTGTAAATATATCTTAGAAGCTTTTATATTGTGCCAATAAATCCTCACTTTTGCTTTGAGCTCCCTGTCCGGACTTTTTCTTTGTTCTATATATATATATATATATATATATATATATATATATGCATATCTGCAAATGTGGTATACATGATACATTGCACTGCATGTGAAGTGGGATGTTATATTGGAGAAACAAGCCAAAAACTTACACAGACACTCAATCAAAAACAACTTTGAAACAAAATACTGTACCCCTGTTGGTCACCATTTTACCCAACCTGACCCCTCCATCCAAAACCTCAAAATCAAGATTCTCAGAGGCAACTTCAAAAACACCATGGAAAGAAAAACCTTTGAAATGAAAATGATAATTCACTTCAACTTGCTAAATTCTGGACTAAATGTGGACTCTGGTTTCTTAACCCATTATCAAAAAATGTTGTAATGTACTTTCATATACTGTAGTCAATTACATTGTATATTCCACACTCTCTATGTATAGGTACGCAGGTAATCCTATGTCCACACTTTTGTCATTATTATTATTCCCCCTTTTTTTCTTTCTTTCCTTTCTCCTTTTTTGACTATCCTATATTTCCCTGTATACATCATTTCACATCTCTATACATACTGATCCTATGTTGATATATAACTTTATGTCAGTATATGCTTTGTGTATAACCATATATTTCCCCTGTCTGTTATCCTTTACTGAGACTATCTGCCTCCTAAACCCCCATCATGATTTTTACGACAACCCCTCCTCTCCCTGCATTCAGACCTCTGTAACACTTTCTTTCTTTCTAGCCATCCTATGTTTTAAGATATAATCTGTAAATTCCATCAAATTGGTCAGTATTGCTTCAGACATTGGGCCTCGGCAGTGAGGTGTAGCCATATTCCTCTAAACACACCCTTTTTCCCATAGGGAGATTTAGTACACACAGAGAGAAGCACACTCACAGGAACGAACAACCGGCTCAGTACTATTGTTAGCCTGTTCTATGACGATTTACCACCTGGGTGCAACTTATTTTAGCCCAGTAATGCTTTTCACATAGTAGAACTTTCCTGTAGTGTATCAGTCTTATCCCGCCTATTACGGTCAGTCCAGCACCGAAATACCAGGCAATTTCTTTCTGGTCTCACTGACGAGGCCCAATGAAGGCCGCAACTATTGTCTGGGGTTGCTGTGTTCCTTGTTCAGAGAGGAATTGTCTGGTATTTCGGTGCTGGACTGACCGTAATAGGCGGGATCAGACTGATATACTACAGGAAAGTTCTACTCTGTGAAAAGCAGTACTGGGCTAAAAAGAAGTTGCACCCAGGTGGTAAATCGCCATAGAACAGGCTAACAATGGTATTGAGCTGGTTGTTCGTTCCTGTGAGTGCATTTCTCTCTGTATGTATTTAGTCTCCCTAAAGGAAAAAAGGGGCAACCAGACGTGGACTTTAGGCCTAGATCACCTTTGGCTTATTTTTACTCTCATACATGCTTTGTAAATGTGTGCCTCCTAGTGGAAAAAAATGCCCCTCATTCATTCTGGAGCTGACCCTGGTCTTAGTGCTCACATAATAGCATACATTAGTTTTAAGCTCCTCCCTATATATGAGGGATTTAGCACATCCTAGGCTTGAGCACTAATATTTTATTTTGAACATGTAATATGAGTGCAAAAATAAGAGTGCTATTGATTTAACTTGATCAGTGTTAGAACACAATAGTGCTAATATTTTTGCGCTCCACTTGTAATCTAGGTCATAATAAGCTAGGGTCAGTAACGCAAAAATTATATACATGGTCTAAGAATTTAAAGTATGTAATTTTTACATCAAAATAGACTTGGATATCTTTTTGGCACCATTATCTGCAGACAGGTAGAGTTGAGATCCAACAGTTGTCACTCCCTACACTGCCTCCTTAATAAACAGCATTTTTCCTCTTATCCTTTTTTTCCCTTCAAATCTTCTATTTTTTATTCTGCCTTCACTTTTATTCCTCTTATTGCCAGATCAGAAACAAGCACTTAATCTTCTTCTCAGAATTTCTAAGACTTGATTGACACCCAGTTCTAGCTTATTTTTCAATGTATTGTTAATATTCTATATAACAGTATAACTTTTTGTCTTCAAGATGTATTTTACATATACCTTGAAATGTATCCTTGATTAAAGTCTATAAAGATACAGATGCAATAGTCAATGTTATTTTCAAGCAAAATTTTTTAAAAAATCGTTGTTTTAAATAGCAGAGCAACGCATGGCTATATTGAATTCTACAAGGGATGTGTATATCACCAACCAAAATGCCACAGATCTATGATTATTAACACAATGGGGCCGATTTATGAACCCTCTGTCCGACATGATCCGATCAGCAGATCATGTCCAACAGACATCGCTGAATGCGGAGAGCAATATGCTCTCCGCATTCAGCATTGCACCAGCAGCTCTTGTGAAATGCTGGTGCAATGCCGCCCACTGCAGATTCGCGGCCAATCGGCCGCTAGCAGGGGGTGTCAATCAACCCAATCGTATTTGATCAGGTTGATTTCCCGCGATGTCTGTCCGCCTCTTCATGTGGCTCTTTTGGTTGAGTCTTATACTTGCAGGTGAACTGGAAGTTGATCTAGAGATCCTTGTAGGAACAATAATGTAACAAAAATCTGTAGCTGTACATTATTGGATTTATTTAAGTTTGTGTTGAATATGGATATCCAGTAAATATTAGATATTATATCTTTCCACTATGATAGCCAATAATATTCACATAGAACTACTACCACTGCTTGTCATGAGGCTCCCAATGAACAAAATGCAGCCAATAGACATTTAAAAACACATAGTTTTCCATTGCCAAAAAATAGTTCTCGTCATTGGAATATAGGTTTCACTTACGGCTAGATTTAGAGTTTGGCGTTAGCCGTCAAAACCAGCGTTAGAGGCTCCTAACGCTGGTTTTGGGCTACCGCTGCTATTTAGAGTCAGTCAGGAAAGGGTCTAATGCTCACTTTGCAGCCGCGACTTTTCCATACCGCAGATCCCCCTACGTCAATTGCGTATCCTATCTTTTCAATGGGATCTTTCTAACGCCGGTATTTAGAGTCGTGGCTGAAGTGAGCGTTAGAAATCTAACGACAAAACTCCAGCCGCAAAAAAAAGTCAGTAGTTAAGAGCTTTCTGGGCTAACGCCGGTTCATAAAGCTCTTAACTACTGTGCTCTAAAGTACACTAACACCCATAAACTACCTATGTACCCCTAAACCGAGGCCCCCCCACATTGCCGCCACTCTATTAAAAATGTTTAACCCCTAATCTGCCGACCGCACACGGCCGCAACCTATGTTATCCCTATGTACCCCTAATCTGCTGCCCCTAACACCGCCGACCCCTATATTATATTTATTAACCCCTAATCTGCCCCCCACAACGTCGCCGCCAGCTACCTACAATAATTAACCCCTAATCTGCAAACCGCACCTCACCGCTACTATAATAAAGTTATTAACCCCTAATCCGCCTCACTCCCGCCTCAATAACCCTATAAGAAATAGTATTAACCCCTAATCTGCCCTCCCTAACATCGCCGACACCTAACTTCAATTATTAACCCCTAATCTGCCGACCGGATCTCGCCGCTACTCTAATAAATGTATTAACCCCTAAAGCTAAGTCTAACCCTAACACTAACACCCCCCTAAGTTAAATATAATTTAAATCTAACGAAATAAATTAACTCTTATTAAATAAATTATTCCTATTTAAAGCTAAATACTTACCTGTAAAATAAACCCTAATATAGCTACAATATAACTAATAATTATATTGTAGCTATTTTAGTATTAATATTTATTTTACAGGCAACTTTGTATTTATTTTAACCAGGTACAATAGCTATTAAATAGTTAAGAACTATTTAATAGCTAAAATAGTTAAAATAATTACAAAATTACCTGTAAAATAAATCCTAACCTAAGTTACAATTAAACCTAACACTACACTATCAATAAATTAATTAAATACAATACCTACGAATAAATACAATTAAATAAACTAACTAAAGTACAAAAAATAAAAAAGAACTAAGTTACAAAAAATAAAAAAATATTTACAAACATTAGAAAAATATTACAACAATTTTAAACTACTTACACCTACTCTAAGCCCCCTAATAAAATAACAAAGACCCCCAAAATAAAAAAATGCCCTACCCTATTCTAAATTTAAAAAGTTCAAAGCTCTTTTACCTTACCAGCCCTGAAAAGGGCCATTTGCGGGGCATGCCCCAAATAATTCAGCTCTTTTGCCTGTAAAAAAAAACATACAATACTCCCCCCAACATTACAACCCACCACCCACATACCCCTAATCTAACCCAAACCCCCCTTAAATAAACCTAACACTAAGCCCCTGAAGATCTTCCTACCTTATCTTTACCATGCCAGGTTCACCGATCTGTCCTCCGAAGTCTTAATCCAAGCCTCCGAAGTCTTCATCCAAGCCCAAGCGGGGGCTGGTGATCCATAATCCGGCTGAAGTCTTCTATCAAGCGGCGGCTGAAGAGGTCCAGAAGAGGCTCCAAAGTCTTCATCCTATCCGGGAAGAAGAGGAGATCAGGACCGGCAACCATCTTGATCCAAGCGGCATCTTCTATCTTCATCCGATGACGAACGGCTCCATCTTGAAGACCTCCAGCACGGATCCATCCTCTTCGTTCGACGTCCAACTGAAGAATGAAGGTTCCTTTAAGGGACGTCATCCAAGATGGCGTCCCTCGAATTCCGATTGGCTGATAGGATTCTATCAGCCAATCGGAATTATAGTAGGAAAATTCTGATTGGCTGATGGAATCAGCCAATCTGATTCAAGTTCAATCCGATTGGCTGATTGGATCAGCCAATCAGATTGAGCTTGCATTCTATTGGCTGTTCCGATCAGCCAATAGAATGCGAGCTCAATCTGATTGGCTGATCCAATCAGCCAATCGGATTGAACTTGAATCTGATTGGCTGATTCCATCAGCCAATCAGAATTTTCCTACCTTAATTCCGATTGGCTGATAGAATCCTATCAGCCAATCGGAATTCGAGGGACGCCATCTTGGATGACGTCCCTTAAAGGAACCTTCATTCTTCAGTTGGACGTCGAACGAAGAGGATGGATCCACGCTGGAGGTCTTCAAGATGGAGCCGTTCGTCATCGGATGAAAATAGAAGATGCCGCTTGGATCAAGATGGTTGCCGGTCCTGATCTCCTCTTCTTCCCGGATAGGATGAAGACTTTGGAGCCTCATCTGGACCTCTTCAGCCGCCGCTTGATAGAATACTTCAGCCGGATTATGGATCGCCAGCCCCCGCTTGGGCTTGGATGAAGACTTCGGAGGCTTGGATCAAGACTTCGGAGGACGGATCGGTGAACCTGGCATGGTGAAGATAAGGTAGGAAGATCTTCAGGGGCTTGGTGTTAGGTTTATTTAAGGGGGGTTTGGGTTAGATTAGGGGTATGTGGGTGGTGGGTTGTAATGTTGGGGGGGGTATTGTATGTTTTTTTTTTACAGGCAAAAGAGCTGAATTATTTGGGGCATGCCGCGCAAATGGCCCTTTTCAGGGCTGGTAAGGTAAAAGAGCTTTGAACTTTTTTAATTTAGAATAGGGTAGGGCATTTTTTTTATTTTGGGGGTCTTTGTTATTTTATTAGGGGGCTTAGAGTAGGTGTAATTAGTTTAAAATTGTTGTAATATTTTTCTAATGTTTGTAAATATTTTTTAATTTTTTGTAACTTAGTTCTTTTTTATTTTTTGTACTTTAGTTAGTTTATTTAATTGTATTTATTCGTAGGTATTTGTATTTAATTAATTTATTAATAGTGTAGTGTTAGGTTTAATTGTAACTTAGGTTAGGATTTATTTTACAGGTAATTTTGTAATTATTTTAACTATTTTAGCTATTAAATAGTTCTTAACTATTTAATAGCTATTGTACCTGGTTAAAATAAATACAAAGTTGCCTGTAAAATAAATATTAATCCTAAAATAGCTACAATGTAATTATTATTTATATTGTAGCTATATTAGGGTTTATTTTACAGGTAAGTATTTAGCTTTAAATAGGAATAATTTATTTAATAAGAGTTAATTTATTTCGTTAGATTTAAATTATATTTAATTTAGGGGGGTGTTAGGGTTAGACTTAGCTTTAGGGGTTAATACATTTATTAGAGTAGCGGCGAGATCCGGTCGGCAGATTAGGGGTTAATAATTGAAGTTAGGTGTCGGCGATGTTAGGGAGGGCAGATTAGGGGTTAATACTATTTCTTATAGGGTTATTGAGGCGGGAGTGAGGCGGATTAGGGGTTAATAACTTTATTATAGTAGCGGTGAGGTACGGTCGGCAGATTAGGGGTTAATTATTGTAGGTAGCTGGCGGCGACGTTGTGGGGGGCAGATTAGGGGTTAATAAATATAATATAGGGGTCAGCGGTGTTAGGGGCAGCAGATTAGGGGTACATAGGGATAACGTAGGTTGCGGCGGTGTACGGAGCGGCAGATTAGGGGTTAATAATAAAATGCAGGGGTCAGCGATTGCGGCGGCGGCAGATTAGGGGTTAATAAGTGTAAGGTTAGGGGTGTTTAGACTCGGGGTACATGTTAGAGTGTTAGGTGCAGACGTAGGAAGTGTTTCCCAATAGGAAACAATGGGGCTGCGTTAGGAGCTGAACGCTGCTTTTTTGCAGGTGTTAGGTTTTTTTTCAGCTCAAACTGCCCCATTGTTTCCTATGGGGGAATCGTGCACGAGCACGTTTTTTAAGCTGGCCGCGTCCGTAAGAACCGCTGGTATTGAGAGTTGCAGTTGCGGTAAATATGCTCTACGCTCCTTTTTTGGAGCCTAACGCAGCCCTTCTGTGAACTCTAAATACCAGCGGTATTTAAAAGTTGCGGCCAGAATAAAAAATGCGTAGCTAACGCACCCCTTTGGCCGCAGAACTCTAAATCTAGCCGTTACTGTTTAGTAATCCAGGTCAAACATGATGTTTGTTTATCTTATGGTGAGATTAAAGTGAACTAGAGAACTCTGGGTAAGATATGCAAATAAGGTATATATCAGATCAAACTAAAGGAAATATTTGCATATCTTGCCCAGAGTTCTCTGTATCACTTTAATCAAACCAAAAGTTAAACAAATATTGTGCTTGCCGTGAAATTTAGCTTCACTTCTCAGCAACTCAGTCCTATATTCTGTTGTTGTAAATGTTGAAGTTTTAAAGCACAAAGTAACTGTAGATATTTTGCTGGAGGTTTTATCATGGACCTGGACTTCTCAGAATAGCAAATAGTAGTGTTTAATATAATGTGACAGCACTAATGAAGAGTGGTGGT
Source organism: Bombina bombina (assembly GCF_027579735.1). Classification (NCBI taxonomy): domain Eukaryota; kingdom Metazoa; phylum Chordata; class Amphibia; order Anura; family Bombinatoridae; genus Bombina; species Bombina bombina. The sequence continues at coordinate 55,119,055 of NC_069507.1, read as the reverse complement.
AACTCCTATAGTGCAAAGCGGGGGTGCGCTACTTTTTTGTAAAATTTGTTACTGAGATCTACTTATGCCAAATTTAAGAGATTTGTGCATTCTCCAAATGCTAAAAATCAGGAGTGTCCTTGTTTGTTTTACATACATAAAACACAGGGTTAATGATTCCCTGGGGCTTAAAACAGGGGTCAAGTCCTACAAAAAAAAGTGTGGGAACCCTCAAAGACTTCCACCCCCCTCACAATTAATATTGTTTTATACACACACTGTATATATATATATATATAGTGGGAGGGCACTCACAGGTCTTATCCAAAAATATTTATTTTTATTTATGTATTAAACAACATAGCAAAGTCAACGTTTCGGCTGTTCTAGACAGCCTATTTCAAGATAATCTTACTGTTTAGAACAAGTGTGTCCTTGTATCCTGAATCATGGCGTTTTCAGCCATTATGTTCTAAACAGTAAGATTGTCTTGAAAAAGGCTGTCTAGAACAGCCGAAACGTCGACTTTGCTATGTTGTGAAATACATAAATAAAAATAAATATTTTTGGATAAGATCTGTGAGTGCCCTCCCACTTCTTCCACTGCATATCCTGATTTGAGGAGTCACCTGGGTAATTCATTGATGAAAGGGGAGTGAGTGCATGTCTCTTTTGTATGATATATATATATATATATATATATATATATATATATATATATATATATATATATATATATATATATATATATATATATACAGTATATATATATATATATATATATATATATATATATATATATATATATATATATATATATATAATTTATAAGTCTTGGTTATTGAAAACTAATTAAAACCAATGAAGGGTTGAATGGTTGCCTTTGAGCCTGAGACTCCTTCTCAGAGCAAGCCACACAGAAATATAAGCAGCATGTGTTCCACACAGTGCAGGTTGATCACACAGCAGGACCGCTGACAGGCTTGCATTTAGTGTATTGTAGGAAGTGTTACTGCTTTTTATTAGAGGATCTCACTATCCCTCTAAACAGTTTGTGCTCCAGCTCCTCCCACCAAAAGCAGCAGTGTTTACTGAAGTGTTTGTGTTCTCTGTCCAGGGGGAACTTAGTTCCACATGCAAAAATAGTGCAGGAACTCCGTTCCCAAGTGTTCCCGCTGGACTTGACCCCTGGTTTTAAATCAATTTTGCCTTATGCCTATCAACCCTGTTGGATTTGAACTTTTAAAGTGTGTTGGTTGTCACTTTGCACTGGGGAGCAATTTTAAATTTTTTTAGCTGCGGCACATTTCAATAAATTCATTTTTCCACAAGAACAAAGAGACAGAGTTTATTTAAGGCCCAGTGTGTGTAGCCTCAACTGCATGTAATAGACATTACTATAAAGAAGAATATGCACAGATACTGATATAAAAATCCAGTATAAAACCTTTTAAAACCTTATTTAGAAGCTCCCAGTTTAGCACTGTTGATGAGGATAGGCTAGGACACCCACTGAAATGGGCTGGAAAAGCAGGAAGGGCACATACTGCCCCCTCCCCTGCATATAAAAAGACCAATTACCCAATCAGGAGCCTGTAGATATCAGTATACATCAAAAACTTTGGGGCTTGGTTAGGAGTCTGAAAATCAGCATAATGTTATTTAAAAATGTAAACATACATGCAAAGAATAATCTAGTGTACAATGTCCCTTTTAATGAAATATGCCCATCATGAAAGATACCTAAGATTTTGATTACTATAGGTTAATGTCACAAATATATATGAGTATTTCCAATGCAGTGAACAAAGGGGATACATGAATAGACCTTTACTGTAACTTTAAGAGGTGCGAATGGGCTATTGCATCAGTCAGTTTCGGGTAACCTCCCAGTTTCTATTTTGAGAACAAGTACTTAACACATGTAAAATGATTTTTCAGGAGCTTTTCTGTTGAAAGAGCAGAATTTTAACAAAGTCATCGATTTTGCATTGTGATGACCAATTCAGCCAGAAAGCCAAAATCCATTTCAGGAGCAAATTGTGAGTGACCACTATATGAGTTGTTTAAATGGTGAAAATATCTAAAGGTTTCAGTTTAAATAAAGTACTTTAGATTCTATAAAGTAATGGGCACTGCCATGTTTAAACTAGTTTTTCTATTTATCTCAGTTTGTGCAAGCAAGGCTGTGTGGAAACATGGCAGTCTGGTGTAATAAGTAATATGTAATATCGGTAGATTTGATGGGCCTTTTTTGCTCTTATCAACTGTCAAATTTTATGTTTCTATGTCTCTTATAGTGCCTGTTTTATAGCTGTCCCTGATTGTCCTCAGCAGGAGAGACAGATAAGAGAAAACGTAAGTAAAAACTCAGTGGGATTCAGAAAACCAGCCATCTTGTAACCTTTCACTTCTTGATGCACAGGGGTAGATTTATTATGGGTCTATCAGACATGATTCGATGCTAATTTCCATTGATTCTGTATGGTATATACCATTTTCTTTCATAGTTAGAATATAATTCTTTTTCTTTCTATTTTTTATTAATTTTGCTAGGTATTTAGTTGAATCTCCATAAAGACCTCTAAATTGGCTATTAAGTTTTGATTCTTCAATATGGGATTTCTGGTCTAGAAAAACATCTCTTTCTCTTCTCGCCTCTTGATATTTATTCCACTTACTTATGGAACGCTCCTCAGAAAATTTTCTATAAGCATTTCTAACACTATTAGAAAGCTGAAGTTCTCGAGCCCTAGCCTTTTTCTTACTATTTATTAGATAACTCATAATTTCACCTCGTAAGACAGCCTTGGCCGTCTCCCAAAAAATCTCCATTCTATCAAAGAAAGCAATATTATGTGTGCAGTAGTCCCTCCATTTCTGCTTAAGCCAATTGGAAAATCTAGGACTATTCATAAGGTATCGTGGAAAGTATAAGGATTGCGTTCTTTTGGAGGAACTAGATGAAGAAGGAAGAGTGAGATAAACTATTGCATGATCGGATATCAATATGTCACCAATACCTGGATTAGTTTGAACAATTGAAAGAGCCTCAGATATTAAAAACAAATCGATCCTAGAAAAAGTTCTATGGGCTCTAGATTCACAAGTAAATGTCAAGGAATCAGGGTGTTTAGTTCTCCAGATATCGACCAGTTTCAACTTTGTGCAGAAAGTTCTAAAATATTTGGCAGTTTTTTTTATACTCTTTGGCGTTTGTATTGCAGAACCTTTCTAATTCTGGAAAAAGTGTCATATTGAAATCACCTGCTAAGATAAATTTTCCCCCACAAAGGGAAAAATCTTAATTTTTATTTTTTCCTAGAAATTTTTACTGTTTTTATTAGGCCCATACACATTACATAGGACATATGCTACTTGATTGATTTGAATTTGGAGTATGATATATCTTGCCTCTTGATCTTTCTCTATATGTAAGATTTTATAGTCAAGGTCTTTATGCAATAAAAACGCTACTCCACATTTCCTGTCTATACTTGCCGCGGCAACAACTTCACCCACCCATTTAATTTTGAGTTTTGCAGCCTCTATGTCGGTAAGATGGGTTTCCTGAATATAGGCAATATCTGGTCTCTTTTTACCAAGAGTTTTAATTATAAGCTTTCTCTTCTTAGGGGAGGATATACCTCCTACATTCCAAGAACATAAATTTAATCCAGTCATTTCAACCTAACAGAATCTTTTAACTCAATCATTTCTACTTTTTCACAGATGGAAATAGACGAGAGAGAGAGGGGAGAGAGGAGAAGGAGGGAGAAAAAAAAAAAAAAAAGGGGGGGGGAGAGAAAAAAATAAAATAAATAAAAGTAATTAAAATGACAAAACATCTACAGACACACACCCCATTCATCCACATATATACCACATATAGCCTGGCGACTATTAATCTATTCATGATAAAACAAAACTCGACTGTATCGATCTTCATTTTGGGATTTTTGAACTAATAAACCTTTTGATACCTTCAATATCCTGGAAAGCAAGTGTAGAATCGCTATCTTCAACTATTACCTTGGCCGGGTAGACCATACGGGCTTTAAATCCATTATTTATTAATTGTGAGCAGAATGGAGCCATTAGCTTTCTCTTTGTGGACGTCTCGTTAGAGAAGTCCTGGAAGAGTAAGATCTTGTTATTGCCCAGCTGCAGGGGGCCATTCTTTCTGGAGAGTTTCAATAATTCCAGTTTGTCTTGGAACTTTAATACTTTAAATATACACATTCTGCTCCTAACTGTACCGTCAGACTGTGTTCTCTTAGAACCTATCCTGTGTGCTCTCTCTATTATTATGGGTAAAGAATCTGCTGACATTCCTAACGCTAGAGGTAATTCAAAGGAAGTGAATTTCATTAAATCCTCATATTCCATAGTTTCTGGGAGCCCCACAATACGTATGTTATTACGTCTGGAGCGATCTTCTATATCCTCCAGGCGCAATTGCATACTTTGAATTGTGGTATCCTGCTTTTGAATAATTACTTCCTGAGCATTTATACGGTCTTCAAGGTCAGAAATTCTGTCCTCCGCTTCACCGATCCTAGCAGAAAACTGCCTGACTTCGGTGGAGAGGGACGACAATTCAGTAGTCATACCCGCAATTTCTTTTTTAATCATTTCAAATTGAGGTGAAAACACCGCTGATAGCTGTGTTATCAACATCTGAATATCAAGGGAAGGGGGAGTTAATTCACCTAATGTAACATCAAGACTGGTGTCATTTGTTTTAGATTTTTTATCTTTTACTTTAGCAGGCATCACCGGTGAATTTATTTTCGTCAGTGTGACGAATTTTTCCATAGATTAAATGTGCAAGTGAAAATTTAGTACTAAGATGTGAGCCAACCTATTAATAGCCTCGCCACGGCAAGGACACAAAAAACAACACTTGTGAAAGCAAACAAGCTATACTAGCTGAAGTGATGGACCTCTGGGTCCTCTTTCTTTTTTTTTTTTTTTTTTTTTTTTTTTAAATAAATGTGAGTCTCTGAATTTATAGAGTGATCCCCTAGCTGGGGGGAAGGAGACAAAGAGAAAAAAAAGCAACGACAGAAAAAAATAAAAATAAAAACCATGCAAAAAAAAAAAAAAGAAAAAAATATGGGCCTGTCAAAGTGTTTATATAAGTTCCCTACCTTCCCCTTCCTCTTGTCTCTTTCCCTTTTCACCTATAATCTAGCCACCAGAGAGCATAGACTATACACAATGTTTAAAAAAAAATAACGGTCTTTCTTAAGACTGCTACAGTGTATAAATCTTGATAAGCGAATAACCCAGAATATGAGATTTTTTTTTTTTTTTCCCTTCCTTTAGCCCTTCCTTCTCTTTCCCTTCTCTTTCCTTCCTTTTCTCCCTCTTTTTTTCTTTTTGACCCAACCTTGTTAATATAGAAAAGGAATTTCGTAGATAGCAAAACAAACCACAAAAAAAAACAACAATTGTCTAGAAAATGACAAGTCAGCCTAACAAGCAACAATATTAGCACATGCTATTCAATTGTCAGGTTCAGCATAGAAGATCCGGTAAGGTAAATTGGTGTAAACACCATTTTCCAACATATAGATAGATACAAATAACCCCTGTGTTTAGCACATATGTATTGCAGGAGATGTAAAAATAACACATAGGGATTATATGCCAACCCCCAAACTATATTCACATGCAGGTTTTAAATTTGACATGTACCAAACAAATGTCCTTAAGATCTTACGAGGTACACTTCTTATGTCTCTTAATTAGCACCCTGCAAGTAAGAATAGTAAATTCTCAGATTTCCCCTTTTTACTTCGACTTTTATCCTTTTCGTTTTCCTTCAAACTTTAGTTTTCCCTTTAGGAAGATAGAGAAAGTGAAGTAGGCCGTTTGTTGTAGGATTTTACCTCCACAATCCGCTAAAGTTAGCAAGGCCAATACAGAATAAAAGGAGTAGGGTGACCTGGGTAAATATATGAACAGTTTATCCGGTATGGAGCATAATAACCGGTAATCTCTTTAAAGGTTAACTGGCTCTCTTTAAACCAGCAAAGTTAATGGCAAACAAAGAAGGCAAATATAGTAGCGATACTTGCGGCAGCAACAGTTTCTAGAGGCTCCCCGTCGATTTAGTGCAGGCACCCGGATTATCCTGAAGCGGCTGTGCAAACCCAAGGAACCCGGTCCACCGCCTTGACGCAACAGCACAGCTCCCGATGAGGTTGGTCGGCCCAGCACGGATCCCTCCGCAAAGCGACGGACCTCCTCACCGGCACTAGCTTTTCCTCCGGCTTCCTGTCAAGCACTGCAGGAAGCTGTCCGCGGCGTGTCGGGTCTTTGTCTTCCGTACAGCAACCAGCTACCACGCACTGGTTCCGGAGCTCTAGGATCCAGGTAGGGGGTATTTAGGGTGTTAATTACCCCAGGATGTTGCCGCTTAACTTTATGCCTTCTGCCAGGTACTCATTCAGCACTCATTCAGTCCAATAAAAAAGATAGGGACTTTCCAGCTTCTCTACAGCCAGGGTCTCCTGGATGCGAGTATTACCACACTGATATCCCCACTGAGTTGCTGGGGTAAGTGGTTAGATAGCTTGGGTAAGATTTTTTTCAGCGGTGCTTGGTCACCGCACAGCTCTGGAGCATGCTGTTCTCAAGCTCCACCCCAAACGGAAGTCCCCCCATATACAGTTTTACACGTATTGGAATTGTATTTATTGCTTTTCTATGTTGCTAGAGGTTCTCATTTGATGTGTGAGATATTAAGCAGTGGCCACCTCTTGTGACTAAAGATGCTTCAGGGAATTTAACACTAAATACATTTCATGCACCTCCCTTTAATTATGGATGCTACTATTTTAGAACCTAAGTTAAACTGCAGGTTTCTTAATGATATTTATGCATTTAGTATGTAATGCCCCCCTTAATGGCCGGAACACCCACCATCAAAATGCTGAAAAAGATAGATAAAGCAATGTGCAACCTCACAAGAATCTATTAATCTAGGCCATAGACTGTATATATTTAAGATGCTTTTATCATACAGATTTTATGAAAAAAATAATAGTGTGCAAATAGTTCTTAACCGGGCTGCAGCGCCCTTCACCTAGCGTGGCTCACAGCTGTAAGTTATGGGACAGCAACACAATCATGTACTGCAGAGAACATTTTGGAACCACTTTAGGCAAATTTATTGTTATTCATTCCAGCTGTTTATGATGTAAACCTAAGCTATACATTTTGAACCCTTTGTCCAACACACCATTAAGCTAAAGTGCTGTTTTTTCTTAATATACATCAAATCACAAGAGAAATGACTATCGGCTAGATTACGAGTTTGGCGTTAGAGGCTATGCGGTGCTAACAAGCAGTTTATGCTCAACGCTCACTTACAGTCAGCGCTGGTATTACGGGTTTTTACAAACCCGGCTTTAACCACAAAAAAGTGATCGTAGAGCAAAATTTTGCTCCACATCTCACCTCAATACCAGCGCTGCTTATGTTAGCGGTGAGCTGGCTGAACGTGCTCATGCACGATTTCCCCATAGGAATCAATGGGGGAGAGCTGGCTGACAAAAAACCTAACACCTGCAAAAAAGCAGCGTTTAGCTCCTAACGTAGCCCCATTGATTCCTATGGGGAAAATACATTTATGTCTACACCTAACACCCTAACATGAACTCCGAGTCTAAACACCTCTAATCTTACACTTATTAACCCCTAATCTGACGCCCCCAACATCGCCGACACCTACATTATATTGATTAACCCCTAATCTGCCGCTCCGGACACCACCGCCACCTACATTATACTTATGAACCCCTAATCTTCTGCCCCCAACATCGCCAACACCTACATTATATTTATTAACCCCTAATCTGCCGCCCCCAATGTCGCCACAACCTACCTACACTTCTTAACCCCTAATCTGCCGCCCCCAACGTCGCCGCCACTATATTAAAGTTATTAACCCCTAAATCTAAGTCTAACCCTAACTCTAACACCCCCTAACTTAAATATAATTTAAATAAATCTAAATAAAATTACTATTATTACCTAAATAATTCCTATTTAAAACTAAATAGTTATATTGTATCTAGCTTAGGTTTTATTTTTATTTTACAGGCAAGTTTGTATTTATTTTAACTAGGTACAATAGTTATTAAATAGTTATTAACTATTTAATAACTACCTAGTTAAAATAAAGACAAATTTACCTGTAAAATTAAACCTAACCTAAGTTACAATTACACCTAACACTACACTATAATTAAATTAATTCCCTAAATTAAATACAATTAAATACAAATAAATAAAATTATCTAAAGTACAAAACCCCCCCCACTAAATTACAGAAAATAATAAACAAATTACAAGATTTTTAAACTAATTACACCTAATCTAATCGCCCTAACAAAATAAAAAAGATACCCCAAAATAAAAAAAGCCCTACCCTACACTAAATTACAAATAGCCCTTAAAAGGGCCTTTTGCGGGGCATTGCCCCAAAGTAATCAGCTCTTTTACCTGTAATAAAAGTACAAATCTCCCCCCCCCAACATTAAAACCCACCACCCACACAACCAACCCTACTCTAAAACACACCCAATGCCCCCTTAAAAAAACTTAACACTAACCCCTTGAAGATCACCTTACCGGGAGAAGTCTTCACCCAACCGGGCCGAAGTCCTCAACGAAGCCGGGAGAAGTCTTCATCCATGCCGGGCGAAGTGGTCCTCCAGACGGCAGAAGTCTTCATCCAGACGGCATCTTCTATCTTCATCCATCCGGCACGGAGCGGGTCCATCTTCAAGACATTAGGCGCAGAGCATCCTCTTCCATCAAAGTCTTCTTACTAAATGACGGTTCCTTTAAGTGACATCCAAGATGGCATCCCTTCATTTCCGATTGGCTGATAGAATTCTATCAGCCAGTCGGAATTAAGGTAGAAAAAATCCTATTGGCTGATGCAATCAGCCAATGGGATTGAGCTGGCATTCTATTGGCTGTTCCAATCAGCCAATAGAATGCCAGCTCAATCCTATTGCATCAGCCAATAGGATTTTTTCTACCTTAATTTCGATTGGCTGATGGCGTCCCTTCAATTCCGATTGGCTATCAGCCAATCGGAATTAAGGTAGAAAAAATCCTATTGGCTGATGCAATCAGCCAATCGGATTGAGCTGGCATTCTATTGGCTGATTGGAACAGCCAATAGAATGCCAGCTCAACCCTATTGGCTGATTGGATCAGCCAATAGGATTGCAGTTCAATCCTATTGGCTGATTGCATCAGCCAAGAGGATTTTTTCTACCTTAATTCCGATTGGCTGATAGAATTCTATCAGCCAATCAGAATTGAAGGGACACCATCTTGGATGACGTCACTTAAAGGAACCGTCATTTAGTAAGAAGACTTCGATGGAAGGGGATGCTCTGCGCCGGATGTCTTGAAGATGGACCCGCTCCGCGCCGGATGGATGATTATTGAAGATGCCATCTGGATGAAGACTTCTGCCCGTCTGGAGGACCACTTCGCCCGGCATGGATGAAGACTTCTCCCGGCTTCGTTGAGGACTTCGGCACGGTTGGGTGAAGACTTCTCCTGGTAAGGTGATCTTCAAGGGGTTAGTGTTAGGTTTTTTAAGGGGGTATTAGGTGGGTTTTAGAGTAGGGTTGGTTGTGTGGGTGGTGGGTTTTAATGTTGGGGGGATTTGTACTTTTTTTTACAGGTAAAAGAGCTTTTTACTTTGGGGCAATACCTAGCAAAAGGCCCTTTTAAGGGCTATTTGTAATTTAGTGTAGGGTAGGGCTTTTTTTATTTTGGGGGGGCTTTTTTATTTTGTTAGGGGGATTAGATTAGGTGTAATTAGTTTTAAAATTTTGTAATTTGTTTATTATTTTCTGTAATTTAGTGTTTGTTTGTTTTTCTACTTTAGATAATTTTATTTATTTGTATTTAATTGTATTTATTTTAGGGAATTAATTTAATTATAGTCTAGTGTTAGGTGTAATTGTAACTTAGGTTAGGTTTTATTTTACAGGTACTTTTGTCTTTATTTTAACTAGGTAGTTATTAAATAGTTAATAACTATTTAATAACTATTCTACCTAGTTAAAATAAATACAAACTTGCCTGTAAAATAAAAATAAATCCTAAGATAGCTACAATGTAACTATTAGTTATATTGTAGCTAGCTTAGGGTTTATTTAATAGGTAAGTATTTAGTTTTAAATAGGAATTATTTAGGTAATAATAGTAATTTTATTTAGATTTATTTAAATTATATTTAAGTTAGGGGTGTTAGGGTTAGGGTTAGACTTAGATTTAGGGGTTAATAACTTTAGTATAGTGGTGGTGACATTGGGGGCGGCAGATTAGGGGTTAATAAATGTAGGTAGGTGTTGGCGATGTTAGGGACAGCAGATTAGGGGTTAATCAAATTTAACTAGTGTTTGCGAGGCGGGAGTGCGACAGTTTAGGGGTTAATATATTTATTATAGTGGCAGCGATGTCCGGTTCGGCAGATTAGGGGTTAAAAATTGTATTATAGTGTTTGCGATGTGGGAGGGCCTCGGTTTAGGGGTTAATAGGTAGTTTATGGGTGTTAGTGTACTTTGTAGCACTTTAGTTAAGAGTTTTATGCTACGGCGTTGTACTGTAAAACTCTTAACTAATGACTTTTAAATGCGGTACCAGTCTTGACAGGAGGGGTTCTACCGCTCACTTTTTGTCAGACTCGTAATACCGGCGCTATGCAAGTCCCATTGAAAATATAGGATACCCAATTGACGTAAGTGGATTTGCGGTATTTCCAAGTCTGGCCAAATAAGTGAGCGGTACACCTTCAAGACTCGTAATACCAGCGGGCGTTAAAAAGCAGCGTTGGGACCGGCCAACGCTGCTTTTTAAGCCTAATGCAAGACTCGTAATCTAGCCATATGTGTCTGTGTTCCTTTAAGCTCTGTATGTTTTATTTTAATTGCAGAACATGTAAGTACATTTAAAAATTCAATTAATCCCATATTTATTTATATACAGGTGTATATATATATATATATATATATACTGTATATATATATATATATATATATGTTTATATTTAACAGCACTCACTGGACTTGCTGTCAGGTTGCTATATCACTAAAATATATTACATACACCCAAGGTAGTTCTCAGGTACCTTTGATAGAAGTGTCTTACAATAGATAGACAGACAGAGACAGAAAGATAGATAGAGCAAGATAATAGCTAGATAGATAATATATAGATAAATAGATAGATACATAGATGATAGATAAATAGATAGATAGATGATAGATAAATAGATAGATGATAGATAATTTTACAGTATCTTTTCTCTGGCAGCCTCCTTTAGCAAGTACACAAAAAAACTATATTGTAGTGGCACAGAAAAAAAAGATATTGGCAGGATAAGTGCACGTGACAACATGTGAGCTAACATGTGACTGTAGTCTGCATGTTTACGTGTACACGTGCAGTGCTGTTTTCTCTGTGTGTGTTCCTAGGGTGTGTATATATGGGTCATTCTCTGTGTATGAGAAAACCGAGTTTGGATAATCTATAGTAAATACCAGAGATTACCTGGGATCCTGCCTAATGATTAAGCTGCCTATAAAATTTACAGTTAACCCAAGTCTGACCTTTGATATGCTCCAACTTTCAATCCTTCTAGACTTACTTTATGGTTAAAGTAGTATTTTTTTGCTAAGATGTCCAGCCGAGCTTACTGTTACACATACATTTTAACATTGAAAGTACTGCAGTAAAAATGTTGGTTTGTCTTAAAGGAATAATGCACTTAGGAAAGCAGCTGATACAAATTAATTGTAACCAAAGTTGGTGCAGGAACACCCTATCAAATAGGCTGAGCTCTCTCCCACCCCCCATAGGGAGGTTAATTTTTACTGCTGTCTCTACTGCTTATGTAGCTTTTCTATACCACTACTTGAGGGTTGGAATTTTTAGTATAGGTGGTGGAAAACAATCTGCAATTTGAAATGGCAAAATAATTGTAAATTAACATTTTGTAGACAATTTAATATACTTCAGCTGGTAAAATGGATCATTGTATAAATTAATATTGAAACTAACGTGAATTAATTGTGCACAAATTACTCTTATCTGTTGCTCAGTATCACCTAGATTACAAGTTTTGCATTTGTGTTTTAACGCTGAAAAATGCAGAAAAAATGGTAATTTCAGCGTTAAAACAGCATTGCAGCCATTACGAGTCTTTTAGCCTGTAACGCAAAGTCCCACACTCGTAAAAATGTCATTTTTTCATGGGACTTCCATAGCGCAGCCATTGCAAGTTTTGTGGTGAGGCTAAAATGCTTGCGTTGCAGCCTATACCGACAAGATCCGTTTTGCAATCTGAGACCAGTAGTCATGAGTTTTGCGCCACAAAACTGTTACACAAAACTCATAACTAAAATGTTACAAAGTAAATTAAAAAAGTAAAAAAATAAAAAAGAATTACACCTAATCTAATAGCCCTATAAAAATACAAAAGCCCACCCAAAATAAAAAAAAACCTAGCCTACAATAAACTACCAATAGCCCTTAAAAGGGCCTTTTGTAGGGCATTGCCCTAAGTTAAACAGCTCTTTTACCTGTAAAAACCCCCCACAAACAACCAACAGTAAAACCAAACATTTAACCAACCCCCCAAAATAAGAAAACCTAACTCTAACAAAAACTTAAGCTACCCATTGCCCTGAAAAGGGCATTTGTATGGGCATTGTCCTTAAAAGGGCATTTAGCTCTTTTGCATTGCCCTGAAAAGGGCATTTAGCTCTTTTTAAAAAAGCCCAAACCCTAAACTAAAAAAAAAAAACACCAAAAAAGTTTAAAAAATGCCAACACTAACCCCCGAAGATCCACTTATAGTTCCTGAAGTCTGGACATCCAGGCGGCGAGAGGTCTTCATCCATTGTGGGACCGGCATCTCCTTCATCCCTGCGGAGGCGAAGCGGCGATGCGCGGAGGTCCAGGCGAAGGTCCAAGGTGGAGGTCTGGGCGAAGGTCCAAGGCGGAGGTCCAGTCGGAGGTCCAAGGCGGAGGTCCAAGGCAGTGGTCCAGGCGGAGGTTCAGGCAGAGGTTCAGGAGAAGGTCCAATGCTGAGGTCCAAGGCAGAGGTCCAAGGCAGAGGTCCAGGCGGAGGTCCATCGATCCGACGTGGAAGTCCTCTTTATGCGATTGTCTACCACACACTGAGGATTGAAATGCAAGGTACCCCTTTTATACTGGGGGTACCATTGTATTCCTATTGGCTGAAAAATTTGACTCAGCCAATAGGAATTAGGGCTGCTAAAATTCTATTGGCTGTTCAAATCAGCCAATAGGATTTAAGCAGCTCTCATTCTATGGGCTGATTCGAATTAGCCAACAACTGTGAGTACCTAAATAGGGGTTAGTGTTAGGTTTTTTTAAGGTTTTTTGGGGGGAGTTTTTTTTTAGATTAAGGTGGGCACTCTTTAGAGAGCTGCATGCCCTTTTCAGGGCAATGCCCATACAAATGCCCTTTTCAGGGCAATGGGTAGATTAGGTTTAACTTTATTTTTATTTTGTGTGTTTGGGGGGTGGGGGTTTGTATACTGTTAGGGGTGTTTGTTTTTCATTTGTAGGAAAAGAGCTGTTATCTTTAGGGAAATGCCCTACAAAAGGCCCTTTTAAGGGCCCCAAAAAATGCCCTTTTAAGGGCCCTTGGTAGTTTATTATAGATTAGGGTTTTTTATTTTGAGGTGAGTTTTTTATTTTTTTAAAAGGGTATTAGAATAGGAATACTTTTTATTATTTTGGATAATTTTGTTTGTTATTTTTTGTAATGGTAGTTTTTTTTATTTTTTTTATTTTAGTGTTTTTTTGGTTTTTTTTGTAATGGTAGGTTTTAGTGTAAGGCAGCTTAGGTTTTATTTCACAGGTAAGTTTGTATTTATTTTAACTAGGTAGTTAGTAAATAGTTAATAACTATTTACTAACTAGTTAGCGCTGCAGAATCTGTTGGCGCTCTACAAATAACCGATAATAATAACTAGTCTACCTAGTTAAAATAAATACAAATTTACCTGTGAAATAAAAATAAATCCTAAACTGGCTACAATATAACTATTAGTTATATTGTAGCTAGCTTAGGTTTTATTTCACAGGTATGTATTTAGTTTTAAATAGATATTATTTAGTTAATAATTGTAACTTTAATTTAGCTCTATTTTAATAATGTTAAAGTTAGGGGGTGTTTGGTTTAGGGTTAGGTTTAGGGGTTATTAGTTTAATTTAGGTTGTTGCGATGTGGGGGGGCTGGTGGTTTAGGGGTTAATAGGTTTATTTAGTGGTAGTGATATGGGAGGCCAGAGGTTTAGGGGTTAATAGCTTTATTTAGTGGCAGCGATGTCAGGGAGCGGTGGAATAGGGGTTAATAGATTTATTATAGTGTGGGAGATGTTGGGGTGCAGGGGAATAGGGGTTAATAACTAGTATAGTGGCAGCGATATCAGGAGCGGCAGATTAGGGGTAAATAGATTTATTTAGGTGATGGCGATATTGGGAGCAGCAGATTAGGGGTTAATAACATTATGTAGGTGTCGGCAATGTCAGGGGCAGCAGATTAGGGGTGTTTAGACTTAGGGTTTATGTTAGAGTGTTAAATTTAAACATAACTTTTTTTCCCCCATATACATCAATGGGGCTGCGTTACGAAGCTTTTCATTCCGCGCTTCAGGTGTTAGTTTTTTTTCTAACCCGCTCTCCCCATTGATGTCTATAGGGAAAGCGTGCATGAGCATGTCAAAACAGCGCTTGTATTTTGTGCAGTACGGAGCTCAACGCAACCATATCTCACGCACAAGACGGCTGTTTCAAAACTTGTAATGGCTGCGCTATAGAGGGTGAAATAACGCAACTTTTGTTGCGTTCGTTAAAAACCCTATAGCGCGCATAACTCGCAATCTAGGTGTAAATGATTAGGAAAATGCCAACAGATCAATCAGACATAAACATGATTTTACAAGCACTAAAGTGATTGTGAAGTTTAATGAATTACTGCCCAGAATCTAAAAATAATCTTAAAAACAGGGGCACTTTAATTCATTAAACTTTACAAAGGCGCTTCTTTTTTCAAATATTTACCATTGAGTTGTGGTAAACATACCGCCGATCCTCCGCCCGCATCTCCTGCTGTATTTAGTATATCAATGACGAATCCGGGTTCCTCCAATCCTTGCACGGCCCCTTTGGCATCCAGCTCGTGGGGAACACAACGATTGGAGGAAGCGGGATACATCATAGATATGCTAAATACAGCAGGAGATGCGGGTGGAGGATCAATGCTAAATATTTTTTTTTAAAAAGCGTCTTTACAAAGTTTAATGAATTAAAGTGCCACTGTTTTATAGATTATTTTTAGATACTGGGCAGCAATTCACTAAACTTTACAATCACTTTAATGCACAGGTTTTTTTTTTGTAAATCATGTGTCCCAAAAATTATGTTTTCAATAATTGTGATTTACAATATCTAGAACATTATCGCCTAGATTACGATTTGCGTTATTTAACCCCCTATAGCGCTGCCATTACAAGTTTTTCAAAACCCGGCTTGTGCATGCGATATGGGGTTTTTAAGCTCCATACCGCACCAAAAACAAGTGCTGTTTTGACGTGCTCGTGCACGCTTTCCCCATAGAGCGGGTCAGAAAAAAGTCTAACACCTGCGATCGCGGAAAGAAAAGCTCCGTAACGCAGCCCCATTGATGACTAACGTGTAAACCTAACACCCTAACATAAACCCTACGTCTAAAAACCCCTAATCTGCCGCTCCCGATATTGCTGCCACCTAAATAAAGGCATTAACCCCTAATCTGCCGCTCCCGATATTGCCGCCACTATACTAAAGTTATTAACCCCTATTCCGCCACACCCCAACATCGCTGACACTATATTAAATTTATTAACCCCTATTCCGCCGCTCCCCGACATCGCTGCAACTAAATAAAGTTATTAAACCCTTAACCTCTGGCCTCCCACATCACTACCACTAAATAAACCTATTAACCCCTAAACCGTCAGCCCCCCATATCACAACAAACTAAATTACACTATTAACCCCTACACCTACGCCTAAACCTAACCCTACCCCTAAACCTAACCCTAACGTTAAACCTAACCCTAACGTAACCCTAACCCTAACACCCCCTAACTTTAACATAATTAAAATAGAGCTAAATTAAAGTTACAATTATTAACTAAATAATACCTATTTAAAACTAAATACATACTTACATGTGAAATAAAACCTAAGCTAGCTACAATATAACTAATAGTTATATTGTAGTTAGCTTAGGTTTTATTTTTATTTCACAGGTAAGTTTGTATTTATTTTAACTAGGTAGACTAGTTAGTAAATAGTTATTAACTATTTACTAACTACCTAGTTAAAATAAATACAAAATTACCTGTGAAATAAAACCTAAGCTACCTTACACTAAAACCTAAAATTACAAAAAATAAAAAACTACCATTACAAAAAATAAAAAAACCTACCATTACAAAAAAACAACAAAATTACCCCAAAAATGTAAAAATTATTACTTTTCTAATACCCTTTTAAAAAAAAACACCCCAAAATAAAAAAGCCTAATCTAGAATAAACTACCAAAGGCCATTAAAAGGGCCTTTTGTAGGGCATTGCCCTAAGTTAAACAGTTCTTTTGCCACAAAAAACAAACACCCCCTAACAGTATTACAAACCCCCACCACCCAAATTACCAAGGGCCCTTAAAAGTGCCTTTTGGGGGGCCCTTAAAAGGGTCTTTTGTAGGGCATTGCCCTAAGTTAAACAGCTTTTTTGCTACAAAAAACAAACACCCCCTAAAAAATACATTACACAAAATAACAAACAAATATAAAAAAAAAAACACCACAAAATAAAAAACCTAATCTAGAATAAACTACCAATGGCCCTTAAAAATATATCAGCTCTTTTTGTGATAAAAAATACAAATACCCACTAACATTACAACCCCCAACCCCCCAAACCCACAAAAAATAAAATAAAAAACTATCTAAAAAAAACCTAAGCTACCAATTTCCCTGAAAAGGGCAGTTGTATCGGCATTGCCCTTAAAAAGGGATTTAGCTCTTTTACACGCTATGCTCCTGATTCAGAGAAGGATCACCTGTTATTTTGAGACTTGATTGTTCTTTATAGGTGGGATCAGACTGATATAATTCAGAAAAGTTCTCAACTGTGAAAAGCACAATTGGGCTAAAAGAGTCTGCTCGAGGAACTGCTCTGAAAATATGCTGCCTAGATCCAAGAATAAAACTATTTCCTTTACAGTTTAAATCTAACCAATGCACTGCATCCTTAAAAGGACAGTGTACACAAATTTTCATATAACTGCATGTAATAGACACTACTATAAAGAAGAATAGGCACAGATACTGATCTAAAACTCCAGTATTAAACCTTTTAAAAATTTACTCAGAAGCTCCCAGTTTAGCACTGTTGATGAGGTTAGGTTGGGACACCCAGTGAACGGGGCTGGGAAAACAAGAAGAGCAGACAACCCCCCCTCCCCCTTCCTTGCATATAAAAAACTGATTATATAAACAGGAACCAGCAGGAGTCTGTAAATGCGTGTATACATCTGACACTGTGGGCTTGCTTAGGAAAATAATCAATGTTATTAATAAATAAGCAAAACCATACATCATTACAAAAACACTCCCAGGTGGGCTATATAAATAGATAATCTACAAAACATTTATGCAAAGAAAAATCTAGTGTAAAATGTCCCTTTAAGACAAAAGAGATACATAGATATATAACATTGATTTGTGCACTTTTATATTATTTAAAGGGAAACCCATTTTTTTTTTCTTTCATGAATCAGATAGAGCATCTGATTTTAAACAATGTTCCAATTTACATCTATTATCAAATTTGCTTCATTCTCTTGTTGTCCTTTGTTGAAGAAGCAATGATACACTACTGGGAGCTACCTGAACACATCTGCTGATCCAATGAAAGAAACATATGTGCAGCCACTAATCAGCAGCTAGATCCCAGTAATGCATTGTTGCTCCTGAACCTACCCAGGTATTTTTTCATCTAAGGATACCAAGAAAAGGAAGCAAATAAGGTTATAGAAGTAAATCAGAAAGTTGTTTAAAATCACATGCTCTGTCAGAATCATGAAATAAAAATGTTATGTTTCATGCCACTTTAAGGCACCATATTCTCCTTATGTACTTCCCCTGTTAAGTGCGCTCAAGATTTCCCTTTAATTAAAATATTTTCAATGGAACAATACCCTTTTTCCAAGTATCTGTTCCTGAGTTGCTTTTCAATAACTCAGTGTTTGTGTAACCGTTACTAGAATTATGGGTCACGTGACTCAGTATAATCCAATAGGAGATCCAGAGTCTCGATCTGTATTCTGGTTTAAATTTCACCAAGGAAAATTTCATAACTGATTATATACAACTAGTACTAAAGCCCGTGTACATGGGCCATTTTTTGCAGTACAGCGGTCCCACCCCTTGCTCTCTCCCCCCTTTCTTTTGCTCTCTCTCCCCCCTCTATTTTGCTTTCTCTCCCCCCTCTCTTTTGCGCTCTCTCCCCCTCTCCTTTGCGCTCTCTCTCCCCTCCTTTGCTCTCTCTCTCCCCTCTTTGGCTCTCTCCCCCCTTTCTTTTGATCACTGTCCCCTCTTTGGCTCTCTCCCCCCTCTTTGGCTCTCTCCCCCCTCTTTGGCTCTCTCTTCCCCCTCTTTGGCTCTCTCTCCCCCCTCTTTGGCTCTCTCCCCTCTTTTGCTCTCTCTCCTCTTTGGCTCTCTTCCCTCTTTTGCTCTCTCCTCTTTGGCTCTCTTTCCTCTTTTGCTCTCTCTCTTCCCCCTCTTTGGCTCTCTCTCCCCCCTTTGGCTCTCTCCCCCTCTCTATTTGGCTCTCTCCCCCCTCTATTTGGCTCTCTCCCCCCCCTCTTTGGCCCTTCTCCCCCCCCCCTCTTGCTCCCTCTCTGGCTCTCTTTCAAACCCTTTGCCTCTCTGGCCACGCCCCCATTGTGGCACCCCGCCCGACCACGCCCCACCACGGCAGCACCCGCCCGACCACGCCCCTTGCCACACCCGGTCACACCCCTCGTCGTACCCGGACACGCCCCCATCGCAATGCTCCCGTCGGCCACGCCCCCTGGCATTCCGCTTCAACCTTGCTCTGTGCTGAGTGCTGAGTGTCAGGATCCAAACGGCCAGGTATGTTTGTCACGTGCAGTCTCTACTGCGCATGACTGCATCTGACAAACATACTTGGCCATTTATTATATAGGATTAGCAGCACTCTTCAATAGTTCATATATCAATGTGGGTATTCCTCTCTAGGTCTTTGCATATGATTTAATGGGGATGTTAGTGCAAATGTATCCTAAAGGATTCTCAGCGGATACATACACACACAAGATAGATAGATAGATAGATAGATAGATAGATAGATAGATAGATAGATAGATAGATAGATAGATAGTATATATATTTAGCAGCCAAACCACCCAGCTATATCCATGGACTGCCCCTAAATGGCCACAGGTGTGGGAGTTCCTATATAAATCCACTAAGCCCATCACTGGGCTGAGTGGGTTATTGAGCAGTTCACCTGGTTCACCTGCACTCAACTCTCCCTGTATCCTGTGTTGCAACAAGCTTGTACTTACCTTGTTCCTGATACCACTTACCTGAATCCTGCTGCACTTACCTGGAATCCTGTGTGAGCTGCACCAACAATACCTTCTGGGTTTCCTGTGCCTGCTGAGCCTCCTGTACTTGCTGTACCAGTGGCAGCGTAGCTGAATCCTGCTGTTCCAGTTGCCCTTACCTAGTGTCCCGTGACAACCTTACCCCTGTACCTGCTGGACTTTGCTCCTGCTTTACCCCTTGGTAGCTAGTTGCTGGACTAAGATGACGATACCTGACCTTTAGCCAGCCCTTGGACTCTGCTCTTGCTTACCCCTTGGTACCTAGTTGCTGGACTGATCTCACAGTACCTGACGTTTGGCTTGTTCTGGGGGTCTGCTTTTTTTTACCCCTTTATGCCAAGTTGCTGGACCTGACCTTTGGGCAATACTCAGGTTCAGTTTCTCTTATTTTATTAAAGCCTTTAAATTGACTTTTTGTTTTCTATGTATCTATTCCTGCATTTGAGTTCCACGCACTTAAACCCTCACAAGCTGCACCCATGGACCACCTCAAGCCAACCAGACACACCAGAGTACTGCCTCACACTCATGGCCATGCACTTTCCAACTGCACCTTTGTTCCAATCAGACATGTCACTAGACTGCCATGACTTTGCCCTCTGACCTCCTGATCACCCTTGCTAGTTGGTAGGATCCATAAGTACTGACATTATTTACACAGGTGCACACACACACACACACACACACATATATATTTTTACAGTATACTAGTGTACACACATCCTACCCATTGTATCCATTCCTACACTTTATTAAACCCTTCATTTCATCCATATAAAACCCTTAACATATGCCCTACTTCAGACATAGGGGCATATTTATCAAGTTCCGTATGGAGCTTGAAGCCCCGTGTTCTGAAGGCTCGCCAGAAACACAAGTTATGAAGCAGCGGTCTAAAGACCGCTGTTCCATCACCTGTCCACCTGCTCTGAGGCGGCGGACAGACATCGCCAAAAATCAACCCGTTCCAATACGATTAGGTTGATTGACACCCCCTGCTAGCGGCCTGATTGGCCGCAAATCTGCAGGGGGCGGCATTGCACCAGGAATCACCTAGGAAACATCTTTTAGTCAGCTGCCTCTGTGGTAAAATGTTTACTGAAAATAATGGTTTGAAAGGATGGTTCATAGGATATATTTTCCTTTTTTTACAAGGTAAACAATATTGTGGGGGAAGACAGAGTTAATGGCAAGCAACCAGAATTCCTTATAAGATGGGGATAAGGTAAAGTTGGATGGTAAATGACTAATGTCGGTTAGCTGACTGACCAGTTATTTCTCAGCACTAGGGTATCAGAATCATGACATCTAACATATAAGTCTAAATATACAGGAAGTATAACTTAACTTCTAAAACTATCATATATATAATTTATCCAATGAACTAGTCTCTTATATGTGGGTACTTATCAGCAAGTTGCAGCTATCATTAGGGTGGTATTACAGGACTTCAAGAGCAATGTTGTTGCAGCAGTAATGTTGGTCTATTAATCAAACGGTCAACTGAAAATACGCTTGAATTACACGTCGTATTTGTCGCGAGATTGATCCGCTGTAGTTATCAAAGCGTCAAGATCGGAAAATGTTGAAATTTGTGACGTAAAATACGATCCCGCGATCTCAATCTGACGCAGATCAATGCTTGTGTCATTACAGATGTTTCGAATTCACATTCGCCCTTGAGGTTGTGGATGCCAAAGAACTCAATGGGAGTCTGAAAACACAGAAAGCTTATGATCGATGCTGCAAGAGAATGAAGTATGTTACATAATAAAAGTAAATTAGAAACTCACCCTTTCTAAATCAAACAATATTATTGCTCCACATTTGGTGCACTAGTAGATATTGGGATAAAAATTAAAAATACATTACTACTTATGGATTATGCTACAAATTTGTCTCTCATTACAAAGCAAGGCGACAATATTATTTCTACAAATTTGTTGAAAAGTTTTGCCCCAAACTTGTCGCACTAATAGATATAGAGATAAAAATGACAAACACAACATAATATAGCTAACTTACTTTTTATTTTTTGTGAAAAATCTATGTGCACCATGTTTAAGCCATGTAATACAAGTCTCACTCTCCACTTCGCACCAATTTTGACTCAACACTTTTCGCACCAATTATGATGCAAACTCCTAAACAACCCACACACTAGTGAATTTTTCAACCACTTTTGATTGGAATATGCATAATCACATGATTTATGACATCAGCCAATCTGGTTCAAATATAAATTTTAAACTATCACTAACGAATCAAATTGCTCGATACTTGTGTCATTGATCACTTATCAGAACTTGTAAGTGACATTTGTTACATTGTGTATTATACTTTGAAAGTATGTACAGGGAGTGCAGAATTATTAGGCAAATGAGTATTTTGACCACATCATCCTCTTTATGCATGTTGTCTTACTCCAAGCTGTATAGGCTCGAAAGCCTACTACCAATTAAGCATATTAGGTGATTTGCATCTCTGTAATGAGAAGGGGTGTGGTCTAATGACATCAACACCCTATATCAGGTGTGCATAATTATTAGGCAACTTCCTTTCCTTTGGCAAAATGGGTCAAAAGAAGGACTTGACAGGCTCAGAAAAGTCAAAAATAGTGAGATATCTTGCAGAGGGATGCAGCACTCTTAAAATTGCAAAGCTTCTGAAGCGTGATCATCGAACAATCAAGCGTTTCATTCAAAATAGTCAACAGGGTCACAAGAAGCGTGTGGGAAAACCAAGGCGCAAAATAACTGCCCATGAACTGAGAAAAGTCAAGCGTGCAGCTGCCAAGATGCCACTTGCCACCAGTTTGGCCATATTTCAGAGCTGCAACATCACTGGAGTGCCCAAAAGCACAAGGTGTGCAATACTCAGAGACATGGCCAAGGTAAGAAAGGCTGAAAGACGACCACCACTGAACAAGACACACAAGCTGAAACGTCAAGACTGGGCCAAGAAATATCTCAAGACTGATTTTTCTAAGGTTTTATGGACTGATGAAATGAGAGTGAGTCTTGATGGGCCAGATGGATGGGTCCGTGGCTGGATTGGTAAAGGGCAGAGAGCTCCAGTCCGACTCAGACGCCAGCAAGGTGGAGGTGGAGTACTGGTTTGGGCTGGTATCATCAAAGATGAGCTTGTGGGGCCTTTTCGGGTTGAGGATGGAGTCAAGCTCAACTCCCAGTCCTACTGCCAGTTTCTGGAAGACACCTTCTTCAAGCAGTGGTACAGGAAGAAGTCTGCATCCTTCAAGAAAAACATGATTTTCATGCAGGACAATGCTCCATCACACGCGTCCAAGTACTCCACAGCGTGGCTGGCAAGAAAGGGTATAAAAGAAGAAAATCTAATGACATGGCCTCCTTGTTCACCTGATCTGAACCCCATTGAGAACCTGTGGTCCATCATCAAATGTGAGATTTACAAGGAGGGAAAACAGTACACCTCTCTGAACAGTGTCTGGGAGGCTGTGGTTGCTGCTGCACGCAATGTTGATGGTGAACAGATCAAAACACTGACAGAATCCATGGATGGCAGGCTTTTGAGTGTCCTTGCAAAGAAAGGTGGCTATATTGGTCACTGATTTGTTTTTGTTTTGTTTTTGAATGTCAGAAATGTATATTTGTGAATGTTGAGATGTTATATTGGTTTCACTGGTAAAAATAAATAATTGAAATGGGTATATATTTGTTTTTTGTTACGTTGCCTAATAATTATGCACAGTAATAGTCACCTGCACACACAGATATCCCCCTAAAATAGCTATAACTAAAAACAAACTAAAAACTACTTCCAAAACTATTCAGCTTTGATATTAATGAGTTTTTTGGGTTCATTGAGAACATGGTTGTTGTTCAATAATAAAATTAATCCTCAAAAATACAACTTGCCTAATAATTCTGCACTCCCTGTATATGTGAATTTAGAATTAAAGACAAACATTGATGCTGACATTAGGACACACAGTGTAATATTTTAGACAAGGATTTTAAAATTTGAATTGATGTTTGATTCAATATAACCTTAAGCTGATAGCTCAAAGGGATAGCCCACCTAACATTAAACTGACACGATTCAGATACAGCAGAAATTAAAATCACCTCTTTACTGTCACGCTATTTTCAGTGTATTTCTTCCTTCTCTTGAATTTCTTTTTCAGTAAGAAATGTCATCATTTATGCCAGCCCATTTTATAACACCTGTGAAGGGGTGGTTTTTAAAACTACATTGCAATGAGTAGGGGTTACATAGGTACAGAGAGAAAACTGTCCCAGCTCTTAAAATATCCATTGATTGCAAATAAATGCATATGATACTCTGATTATATGTTATATTTGCAATTATTCCTGCTCAGAATAATAATACATTTACACTATAATCATATAGTGGTATAAATAAACACAGAGATATGAAAGACAACATTGTTTAGAACAAAAAAAGGAATTTAGGGACACATAAATATGTTTGCAAAAGATTTCTGACATAGCACACACACCCATATATATATATATATATATATATATATATATATATATATATATATATATATATATATATATATATATATATATATATATATATATAGTGTATATATATATACAAGTATGTGCAAAGATATATGTACAAATTCTAGCATTAATAATCATTTATAAAATAAAAAATATGAGATAAAAGCATATCATGACTTCTAGAAATAAAAATACACATAACTTTATGTAAACGTATCATATAACAGATTTTAGATATTGTTTGTTGAGGTATAAATGTAGCTATTTCTTGGACATTAACAGTTTAAAAATAAAAGATAAGCTTTAGAGAAATGTGCTTGTTCATGGACAGTAATGAAATTATATAAATAAAGCTTGGAAAAACCTGAATAACCGCAACATCGATGACTGTTAGTTAACAACAGTCCGATGCTCTTCGCACCGTACTTGACACGCTTGTTTTTGATGGCTTTTTAGATAAATAAGGGTATCGTATTCAGATCCGCGTCAGCAATGTCTGGCAAGCGTATTGACGCCGGCAAATGCACTGAGATTGACACTTTGATAACTTGACCCCATAGTGTGAAGTGTCATCACTAGTGAGTCCAATAAATAATATTCACTAAGATATGTGGAAATATTAACAAGTATAGTGCTTCAAACATCTTTATCATCAGAAGACACATATATGCTCTCATAACGCATAATAGAACCCTCTCTAAACATATCTGGCTGAGCTCACTTGTTCTATAAATTAGACTATACACATAACTTGTCTTCTCATACATAGGGTTGACCAAAAGGCAAGGCACATAATTGCCATATATTCTACTTATGCAAGATAAATACGATTCCCATTTGATATCTAAAACTGGATTGCACGCCCCACTGTCCTGGCCGCTGACAGCCAGGCGGCAAATCATAGTTAAGAGAGGGATCTCTATATATCAGTAATAAAATTTACTATATAACAAATAGAAAATATTCTCTAACACAGTGTGAAGTTAGCCTAGTGAGACTTTTAATCCTGTCCTACAAAGAGGACCGGTAAAATATGAGCTTTCAGAATAAGTAATCTATACTGACATATAGGAGCTCGCCCACTTTGAAGTCTGAACAATATTATTGATGTGATGTGTACTAGCCTGTGGATGACACATAATGAGAGAGATATATGGCACATAAGATCGCTAGGTAAATAGGCAACAAATATTAAGTATAAATTTATAAAGACTTAAGTTGGAATAATGCCAGTGGTAAAATAAGTGATGCCAATACCACACAATATTATATAGTGGAACGATATTATGGTGTCTACAATACTCAAAAGCTTAGATATATATAAAACACTTAATTGAGCTCTGTTATCTGAGGGTATCTCCATTTTTAGTACCCGAGATTGTTATGGAAATATAGCAAAACATATTCCGTATATAGCTGTTATGCATACTAGTCACCATAGGAAACTGAAAAAGGATAAGTTATAAATGGGGCAGAAACCGGCCCTTGTAAAGCTGCTATGCTGAATCTGACTTATTTACCTTCATAGGTATTGGAAGTGACCTAGGGCACAGCTAAGTCCAGCATGGACAAAAATGTAATGTTCTTGCTAACCCTAGCATATAAGTCCAGCGTGTGTCAAGATACAGTGTTCTCACTAGGCACTTCCTATAATAGCCAAAAAGAGTAGCGTGAAGCGATACATAACTTTCCGTATCAGATATTACCCCACACCAGTTTTCAAAGGTCGCCGGCAGTTCCTAAGTGGAATGGATGTTCTCAGAGGGGGTAGTAATTTTATTTAGTTTTATTTAAATTATATTTAAGTTGGGGGGTGTTAGGGTTAGGGTTAGACTTAGGTTTAGGGGTTAATACATTTAATATAGTTGCGGCGACGTTGTGGGCGGCAGATTAGGGGTTAATAAATGTAGGTAGGTGTTGGCGATGCTAGGGACGGCAGATTAGGGGTTATTAAAATTGAACTAGTGTTTGCGATGCGGGAGTGTGGCGGTTTAGGGGTTAATATATTTTTTGAAGTGGCGGCAATGTCTGGTTGGCAGATTAGGGGTTAAAAACTAAAGCCAATAGGATTGAGCTTGCATTCTTTTGGCTGTTCCTACCTTAATTCCGATTGACTGATAGAATCCTATCAGCCAATCGGAATTCAAGGGACACCATCTTGGATGACATCATTTAAAGGAACCTTCATTCGTCGGGAGTCGTCGGAAGAAGAGGATGCTCTGCGCCGGCTGGCTTGAAGATGGACCCGCTCCGCTCCGGATGGATGAAGATAGAAGATGCCGCCTGGATGAAGACTTCTGCCCGTCTGGAGGTCCTGTTCTGCCCGGATTGGGTGAAGACTTCTGCCCCTCTGGAGGACCACTTGTGCCCGGCTGGGTGAAGACATCTCAAGGTAGGGTGATCTTCAAGGGGTTAGTGTTAGGTTTTATTAAGGGGGGATTGGGTGGGTTTTAGAGTAGGGTTGGGTGTGTGGGTTTTAATGTTGGGGGGTATTGTATTTTTTTTTTTACAGGTAATAGAGCTGATTAATTTGGGGCAATGCCCCGCAAAAAGCCCTTTTAAGGGCTATTTGTAATTTAGAATAGGGTAGAGATTTTTATTATTTTGGGGGACTTTTTTATTTTATTAGGGGGATTAGATTAGGTGTAATTAGTTTAAAATTCTTGTAATTATTTTATTATTTTCTGTAATTTAGTGTTTTTTGTTTAATTTAATTGTAATTAATTGTAGTTAATTTAGACCTAGATTTGGAGTTTGGCGTTAGCCGTGAAAACCAGCGTTAGAGGCTCCTAACGCTGGTTTTAGGCTACCGCCGGTATTTGGAGTCACTCAAAATAGGGTCTAACGCTCACTTTTCATCCGCGACTTTTCCATACCGCAGATCCCCTTACGTCAATTGCGTATCCTATCTTTTCAATGGGATCTTTCTAACTCCGGTATTTAGAGTCGTTTCTGAAGTGAGCGTTAGACATCAAACGACAAAACTCCAGCCGCAGGAAAAAAGTCAGTAGTTAAGAGCTTTCTGGGCTAACGCCGGTTTATAAAGCTCTTAACTACTGTACTCTAAAGTACACTAACACCCATAAACTACCTATGTACCCCTAAACCGAGGTCCCCCCACATCGCCGACACTCGAAATAATTTTTTTTAACCCCTAATCTGCCGACCGCCACCTACGTTATACTTATGTACCCTTAATCTGCTGCCCCTAACACCACCGACCCCTGTATTATATTTATTAACCCCTAATCTGCTCCCCTCAACGTCGCCTCCACCTGCCTACACTTATTAACCCCTAATCTGCCGAGCGGACCGCACCGCTACTATAATAAAGTTATTAACCCCTAATCCGCCCCACTAACCCTATAATAAATAGTATTAACCCCTAATCTGCCCTTCCTAATATCGCCGACACCTAACTTCAATTATTAACCCCTAATCTGCCGACCGGAGCTCACCGCTATTCTAATAAATGTATTAACCCCTAAAGCTAAGTCTAACCCTAACACTAACACCCCCCTAAGTTAAATATAATTTACATCTAACGAAATTAATTAACTCTTATTAAATAAATTATTCCTATTTAAAGATAAATACTTACCTGTAAAATAAATCCTAATATAGCTACAATATAAATTATAATTATATTATAGCTATTTTAGGATTTATATTTATTTTACAGGTAACTTTGTATTTATTTTAACCAGGTACAATAGCTATTAAATAGTTAAGAACTATTTAATAGCTAAAATAGTTAAAATAATTACAAATTTACCTGTAAAATAAATCCTAACCTAAGTTACAATTAAACCTAAC
Source organism: Bombina bombina (assembly GCF_027579735.1). Lineage (NCBI taxonomy): Eukaryota > Metazoa > Chordata > Amphibia > Anura > Bombinatoridae > Bombina > Bombina bombina. Next base: position 55,090,984 of record NC_069507.1, on the reverse strand, counting down.
ACTACACTATCAATAAATTAATTAAATAAACTACCTACAATTACCTACAATTAACCTAACACTACACTATCAATAAATTAATTAAATACAATTCCTACAAATAAATACAATTAAATAAACTAGCTAAAGTACAAAAAATAAAAAAGAACTAAGTTACAAAAAATAAAAAAATATTTACAAACATAAGAAAAATATTACAACAATTTTAAACTAATTACACCTACTCTAAGCCCCCTAATAAAATAACAAAGACCCCCAAAATAACAAAATGCCCTACCCTATTCTAAATTACTACATTTCAAAGCTCTTTTACCTTACCAGCCCTGAACAGGGCCCTTTGCGGGGCATGCCCCAAGAAATTCAGCTCTTTTGCCTGTAAAAAAAAACATACAATACTCCCCCCCCAACATTACAACCCACCACCCACATACCCCTAATCTAACCCAAACCCCCCTTAAATAAACCTAACACTAAGCCCCTGAAGATCTTCCTACCTTGTCTTCACCCTACCAGGTTCACCGATCTGTCCTGAAGAGCTCCTCCGATGTCCTAATCCAAGCCCAAGCGGGGGGCTGAAGAGGTCCATGATCCGGCTGAAGTCTTCATCCAAGCGGGAGCTGAAGAGGTCCATGATCCGTCTGAAGTCTTCATCCAAGCGGGAGCTGAAGAGGTCCATGATCCGGATGAAGTCTTCTATCAACGGCATCTTCAATCTTCTTTCTTCCGGATCCATCTTGCAGACCTCCGACGCGGAACATCCTCTTCTCCCGACGCCTACTAGCCGAATGACGGTTCCTTTAAGGGACGTCATCCAAGATGGCGTCCCTCAAATTCCGATTGGCTAATAGGATTCTATCAGCCAATCGGAATTAAGGTAGGAATATTCTGATTGGCTGATGGAATCAGCCAATCAGAATCAAGATCAATCCTGGTTAAAATAAATACAAAGTTACCTGTAAAATAGGTGTCGGCGATGTTAGGGAGGGCAGATTAGGGGTTAATACTATTTATTATAGGGTTAGTGAGGCGGATTAAGGGTTAATAACTTTATTATAGTAGCACTCCGGTCCGCTCGTTAGATTAGGGGTTTATAAGTGTAGTTAGGTGGAGGCGACGTTGTGGGCGGCAGATTAGGGGTTAATAAATATAATATAGGGGTCGGCGATGTTAGGGCAGCAGATTAGGGGTACATAGGGATAATGTAAGTAGCGGCGGTTTACGGAGCGGCAGATTAGGGGTTAATAATAATATGCAGGGGTCAGCGATAGGGGTTAATAAGTGTAAGGTTAGGGGTGTTTAGACTCGGGGTACATGTTAGGGTGTAAGGTGCAGACGTAGGAAGTGTTTCCCCATAGCAAACAAAGGGGTTGCGTTAAGAGCTGAACGCGGCTTTTTTGCAGGTGTTAGTTTTTTTTCCAGCTCAAACAGCCCCATTGTTTCCTATGGGAGAATCGTGCACAAGCACGTTTTTGAGGCTGGCCGCTTGCGTAAGCAACTCTGGTATCGAGAGTTGAAGCTGCGTTAAAAATGCTCTACGCTCCTTTTTTGGAGCCTAACGCAGCCTTTATGTGGACTCTCAATACCAGAGTTATTTTTATGGTGCGGCCAGAAAAAAGCCGGAGTTAGTTTTTCGGGTCGTTACCGTCAAAACTCCAAATCTAGCCGTTAGGGAATTATTTTAATTATAGTGTAGTGTTAGGTGTAATTGTAATATAGGTTAGGGTTTATTTTACAGGTAAATTTGTTTTTATTTTAACTAGGAAGTTATTAAATAGTTAATAACTATTTAATAACTATTGTACCTAGTTAAAATAAATACGAAGTTGCCTGTAAAATAAAAATAAGCCCTAAGCTAGATACAAATGTAACTATTAGTTATATTGTAGCTATCTTAGGGTTTATTTTATAGGTAAGTATTTAGTTTTAAATAGGAATAATGTATTTAATTGTAGTTATTTTATTTCGTTTTATTTAAATTATATTTAAGTTAGGGGGGTTAGGGTTAGACTTAGGGGTCAATAACTTTAATATAGTGGTGGTGACGTTGGCGGAGGCAGATTAGGGGTTAATACATTTAATATAGTTGCGGCGATGTTGGGGGGCAGATTAGGGGTTAATAACTATAATGTAGGTGGCGGCGATGTTGGGAGCATCAGATTAGAGGTTCATAAGTATAATGTAGGTGGCGGCGGTGTCCGGAGCGGCAGATTAGGGGTTAATAATAAAATGCAGGTGTTGGCGATGTCGGGGGCGGCAGATTAAAGGTTAATAAGTGTAATATTAGGGGTGTTTAGACTCGGGGTTCATGTTAGGGTGTTAGGTGTAGACATTAATTGTCTTTCCCCATAGGAATCAATGGGGCTGCGTTAGGAGCTGAACGCTACTTTTTTGCAGGTGTTATATTCTGCCCCATTGTTTCCTATGGGGAAATCGTGCATGAGCACGTTTAGCCAGCTCACCGCTACCGTAAGCAGCGCTGGTATTACAGTGAGATGTGGAGCAAAATTTTGTCCTTCGCTCACTTTTTAGAGGTTAATGCCTCTAATGGCAGCGGCAGATTAGGGGTTAATACATTTAATATAGTTGCGGCGACGTTGGGGGGGCAGATTAGGGGTTAATAACTATAATGTAGGTGGCGGCGATGTTGGGGGCATCAGATTAGGGGTTCATAAGTATAATGTAGGTGGCGGCGGTGTCCGGAGCGGCAGATTAGGGGTTAATAATAAAATGCAGGTGTCGGCGATGTCGGGGGCGGCAGATTAGAGGTTAATAAGTGTAATATTAGGGGTGTTTAGACTCGGGGTTCATGTTAGGGTGTTAGGTGTAGACATAAATTGTCTTTCCCCATAGGAATCAATGGGGCTGCGTTAGGAGCTGAACGCTGCTTTTTTGCAGGTGTTAGTTTTTTTTAAAGCCGATTCTGCCCCATTGTTTCCTATGGGGAAATCGTGCACAAGCACGTTTAGCCAGCTCACCGCTACCGTAAGCAGCGCTGGTATTACAGTGAGATGTGGAGCTAAATTTTGCTCTTCGCTCACTTTTTAGAGGCTAACGACGGGTTGAAAAAAACCTGTAATACCAGCGTTGTTTGTAGGTGAGCAGTGAGCATAAACTAAGCGTTAGCACCGCACCCCTGTTAACGCAAAACTCGTAATCTAGGTGTATATTTTTTAATGGCTACAATTACTACTAATCCTTTTTGATCTGATTCATTCTGAGACACACGTCTTTGCGCCTAGAGGTCATTTTACAGAGATCCTGGGAGATCTACACGATGCATTGCATGCCATAGATGGCTACAAATGGGTTAAATCTTTTATGTGGTGTTATTTGATCACCTCTGAGTGAGTCATTAGATTAAAAAAAATGACATATAGTTTCTCTAGAATATTATAGCAGTGGGACAGCCTATGAATATCAGCATTAACCGACAACCATTTTGGAAGTGCCCTTCATACAATATTGACTTTGATACAATTAGATTTGTGGAAGTTTATGTAGATTTGTCTAATCTAAGATCAGCTTGAAAGGCTTAGCCAGTTCGCTATGTTATTTTTAGAAGTTTTAGGGATATTAATATGTGCAATATGCAGCGTGTCTTGAACGCTCCTGTATCAGAGAATTGTTATTACTTCCATATATCAATTGATTAAGCTGCACGTCTACGTCTGGGCCTGTTCTCTTCTGGATTTATTCACACCAGGGTGGATATAGCTGAAATAAAGTGACCCCATTTATATATCTTTAATTTGTGTTATTCCATCCTTGAATGCTAATAGTGTCTCTGTCCTTTTTTTCTCTTTATGGATGTAATATACTTATTCTCGACATGCACAGTTATTCAGTTTGCCCCACAGATATCTCACAACCTCATGTAAGACGTTTTATTCTTACTAAACTATATTCATAAGAATATTTACAATTTACATTTTATCTATCATATTTTATCTGTCTTAAATATTGTTTAATAAGAGCTTTAAAGGGACAGTAATAATATAAAATGCTTAATTATGCTTGTGATTTATTTTGCACACATTTCCTGTAATTAAAAGGGACATGAAACACACATTTTTTCTTTAATGATTCAGATAGAGAATACACGTTCAGACTGATATGTTAACCCCTTAATGACACGGAAGTACCTGAACATCACGTGTCCTTAAAGGGACCTTAAACACTTTGAGATGGTAATATAAATTGATGAACTGTATATATATATATATATATATATATATATATATATATATATATATATATATATAACTCTGTAATATACTTTCATTATTTATTTTCCTCCTCTTTTCCTGTAATTCCATTCCACACTCTAGTCAGTGACTTATTTATAATTGGCCACATCATTGTTTTATAGACACTAAAACCTAATACTTATTTTGTCAATATTTAAATAGTTAATGAAACTTTAAAAAAAAATACATCTACAAGTTATTCTCAGACTAATCTTCTTTGAAAGCATCATTCTATCTAGCATTTATCTAGCATTTATTTAGTGTCTCGCTGAAAGAGAAGAGATGCGCTATTACAATTTCAAGAGGCATCAGGCTATAGCTCGGTCTTGATGCTGCCAACATACAGGGTATGTTGGATGTCGTTAAAGGGTTTATCCATTGGAAGGCTGTGGGAAAATGTTGTAAATACATGGGGGCATATTTATCAGGCTCCATATGGAGCTTGATGCCCCGTGTTTCTGACGAGCCTTCGGGCTCGCCAGAAACACAAGTTATGAAGCAGCTGCTCCATAACCCGTTTGCCTGCTCTGAGGCGGCGGACAGACATCGCCGGAAATCAACCCAACCCAATACGATCAGGTTGATTGACACCCCCTGCTAGCGGCCGATTGGCCATGAATCTGCAGGGGGCGGCGTTGCACCAGCAGTTCTTGTGAATATGAGCGATAGTTTGTGCTCCCGCTTGCACGTTAACTTTGCTAGACTTCGGCTTTCTGCGCACGTATTACAATTTGAAAGTAATACGTTTTCATTCGTGCGCTAACCAGGCGTGAGTAAAAAGCAACATTTGAATATCACAACCGCATTCATGTATTCCCCTATATGGAGCACGAAAAGTGGGAAAAAAGCTACTTGAGCGCAAACCTGATCACATTTTCTCAAGTGCGCTAACACGACATGAAATATAAATATTTCACGTTCCAATGTTCTGCACATAGAGCAGTGTTTCCCAACCGCGGTCCTCAAGTACCCCCAACAGGCCTGTTTTTCATTATAGCTGAAAAAGTGTCAAAATGCACTGAGATAAGAGGCAGCATTCTTTTACTTCTTCACAGTTAACCTGTTTGCATATGTTGGAGTAGACTGGTTTATAGAAATTGTTTTCACATTTTAACTAGTTTTTTTATTCCTGTGTCCTTGACATTAGAATTAATTGTATGCGGATAAATGCAGTTTCATTAATTACAATGGAGTTGAATTCACAATTTGCAGCTCTAACGAGGGGCGCATAGGTTCTCCCTATTTACTAGAATACATAGGCCTAGACCCAAAGGTGCGCTAACCCAAAGTGCCCTAAAGCCGAAAGTGCCCTAAGCCAAAGTGTCATAGCCAAAAGTGCGCTAAGCCAAAGTGCCCTAAAGCTGAAGGTGCGCTAAGCCAAAGTGACCTAAAGCTGAAGGAGCGCTAACCCAAAGTGCCCTAAAGCCAAAGGTGTGCTAAGCCAAAATGCCCTAAAGTGAAAGGTGCGCTAAGTCAAAGTGCCCTTAAGCTGAAGGTGCGCTTAGCCAAAGTGCCCTAAAGCCGAAGGTGCTCTAAGCCACAGTGCCCTAAAGTAAAAGGTAAGCTAAGTCAAAGTGCCCTAAAGTGAAAGGTACGCTAAGTCAAAGTGCCCTTAAGTTGAAGATGTGATTAGCCAAAGTGCTCTAAAGCCGAAGGTGCTCTAAGCCAAAGTGCTCTAAAGCCGAAGGTTCTCTAAGCCAAAGTATCCTAAAGCTGAAGGTGTGCTAAGCCAAAGTGCCCTAAAAGAAGGTGTGCTAACCCAAAGTGCCCTAAAGCCGAAAGTGCCCTAAGCCAAAGTGCCCTAAAGCCAAAGGTGCGCTAAGCCAAAGTGCCCTAAAGCCAAAGGTGTGCTAAGCCAAAGTGCCCTAAAGCTGAAGGTGCGCTAAGCCAAAGTGCCCTAAAGCTGAAGGTGCTCTAAGCCAAAGTATCCTAAAGCTGAAGGTGTGCTAAGCCAAAGTGCCCTAAAAGAAGGTGTGCTAACCCAAAGTGCCCTAAAGCCGAAAGTGCCCTAAGCCAAAGTGCCCTAAAGCCAAAGGTGCGCTAAGCCAAAGTGCCCTAAAGCCAAAGGTGTGCTAAGCCAAAGTGCCCTAAAGCTGAAGGTGCGCTAAGCCAAAGTGCCCTAAAGCCAAAGGTGCGCTAAGCCAAAGTGCCCTAAAGCCGAAGGTGCACTAAGCCAAAGTCCTCAAAAGCCGAAGGTGCACTAAGCCAAAGTGCTCTAAAGTTGAAGATGCGCTAAGCCAAAGTGCCCTAAAGCCGAAGGTGCGCTAAGCCAAAGTGCTCTAAAGTCGAAGGTGCGCTAAGCCAAAGTGCTCTAAAGCGGAAGGTGCGCTAAGCCAAAGTGCTCTAAAGTCGAAGGTGCGCTAAGCCAAAGTGCCCTAAAGCCGAAGGTGCGCTAAGCCAAAGTGTCCTAAAGCCGAAGGTGTGCTAAACCAAAGTGCTCTAAAGCCAAAGGTGCACTAAGCCAAAGTGCCCTAAAGCTGAAGGTGTGCTAAGCCAAAGTGCCCTAAAGCCAAAGGTGTGCTAAGCCAAAGTGCTCTAAAGTCAAAGGTGTGCTAAACAAAAAGTGCTCTAAAGCCAAAGGTGTGCTAAGCCAAAGTGCTCTAAAGTCGAAGGTGTGCTAAACAAAAAGTGCTCTAAAGCCAAAGGTGTG